>NC_057789.1:16898678-17198678 GCF_014905175.1 Aphidius gifuensis | reverse complement strand
ATTTATAAAGAAAATTTTTCATCCCTGAAATTTTCGTTTCGTAAAAAAAATAAGTAGCTGTTATATATAATTAAAAAAACACCCTTCCAATATTAAATACATAATAGCGGTTCTTAATATATTTTTATATACATGGAAAGAATGAAAAAAAATCAGTCTTAGTGACCCGAATAAAAATCGATAAATGGCAAGTCATAGGTTGGTCAGTCTTCAATGTGCGACTGAGTTGTAAAATTGTATATAATTTTTAAAATGTCCATATATGTTTGTATATATAAACATATATAATTGCATACAAGATAAATAAAAGTAAGCTACCAATTTGTATAGTTGTATATGATTTTATAAATTTATATATAAACATATATAAATATATGCAGTTGTATATGTCCATATATGTTTGTATATAACCATATATGATTGTATACAAGATTAATAAACTAAGCTACCAAGTTGTATGGTTGTATATGATTGTATATAGTTGTATATGGTTGTATATAGTTGTATATGGTTGTATATGGTTGTATATGATTGTATATAGTTGTACATAGTTGTATATGATTGTATATAGTTGTATATGGTTGTATATAGTTGTATATAGTTGTATATGGTTGTATATGGTTGTATACAAACAGTTCATACCTCATATACAAGTTTATATAGTTGTATAAACTTGTATACAACTGTATATGGTTGTATACAAAGTCACTAAAATAATTAACTTTCCATATACATCTATATACGATTGTATATGTTTGTATATGATTGTATATGGTTGTATATGGTTGTATATGGTTGTATATGGTTGTATATGGTTGTATACAAACCGTTTTTCCCGGGTAAGTGAAGAAATTAATGGAGATTACTATTTATTTTTTTTTCTGCTACGTCCTTTTCTTAGCTATATTCACCATAATTAATAAATTAAAAAGCTATTGGCAAACGTATGTAAGAAAAGGATGTAGCCAAATAAATTGATAATTAGTCCTCATTAATTCTTTAGTTAATGAAGAATAACTTAATGCCAATAGCTTTTTAATCAAGAGGCACGGTAGTGCCTCGAGTCAAGTATGAAATATGTATGTGTTGATGAGAATATGTGTGAGATGAGATTAACTACTACTACCGTGCCTTATTATACATAAAATATTTTGTCCCCTTCCGTCTCTATTCTTTTAGAAATTTAATTAAAATATGATAGAGTTGAATGAGGATGCTGAGGTTTGGTAATGATCCCATAAATAGATGTCGAGCTTTTTTTTAAAAAAAAAATCAGATAAGAGGTTAGGTGTAATTTTTTTTTATTGAAAAATTGTTCACATCAAGGCTAACACTTTTTCTTAATAAAATTTTCCGGAAAAATCGATTTTTTTTTCAAAACTTTGTTTACGCTTTTAACTCCGCCATTTTGATTTTTTTTCGGAAGTTTTTTTTTTTTTTCGTTTTCGTCTTTCTGGACGCTACAACTTTTCTCAATATCATTTTTTAATTAAAGCCATATTTTTTCAGGAAAATCCATAAACAGATAAAATCAGCCCGAAAAAAAAGTAATTTTATCGAAAAATTTTTCAAATAAAAAGTGTTAGTTTTGATGTAGAAAACATTTTGGTGCAAAAAAAAAATGCAGTATCCATTTAAAAAAACTATATTTATACCAGAAACTCCGCCATTTTGGATTTTTCGAATTTTTTTTTTTTTTTTTTTTCTTCGTCCCCCTCCAAACCCTACAACTTTTACTTGAAAAATTTTACAATTTAAGCTATTGTTACGTACCAAGTTGAAAAATTAGAATTAAACTATGAAATAACAAAAAAAAAAAAGAATATGTAAAACCAAAATTAACTAGGCAAATAATCATAGAATAATTAAAACAAATCAACTTGGTATTTCACGTTAATATTAAAAAGTCCTCTTATTTTGTTATTCCCTACAGGGTAACGGGTTAGGAGGGAATGTGTATAAATGTAGATCTACCTTTGTTGTAAGAATAATCCGAAACAATTGTTGTTGAGAGCCTGTCAATCTGGATGGTCGCCTGTTGTTGTTGATAGTCTCGAATAATCCAAACGTTAAATGAACTCAAAGCACAGAAAACAACACCCCGGAGAAATGTCACAGTCAATAATTTTATAGTATTAGGAACAGTCAATTTATAAACGAAAAAATAATAATTTAAACACAAAGATTATTTAATTTGAATTCACTTTAACATTTTATTTATTAGAATTTAATTTATTAATACAATTTATTTAATTATATTTGATTTCATAAAATTGATTTAAATTTAATTTAGATATTGTCCAAACAAAAGTTGTCGCAAGAGTGAAGCTCCTTAAATTATAAAAATGAAAATTCCCATAAAAATTAATAAAATAGAGAAGGGATGATTTAAAGTGGGAACGTCTTGACCAATTATATTTTACCTGTCCCACGATAGTCAGCGTTTAATATTTTACTTAGAGAATTATTTGTAACGTCAACGGATGTAAAATATCGAGTAGCTAAGGTGACTTTGAACTACGGCGAAAATAAAAATGAAAAAAAAAAAAAAAAAAAAAAAAAGGTATAAAAAATATTAAAAAATGTAAATGTTGCTAAAAATGAAAAAAAATTATGAAAAATAAAAAAGAAAAATTTTATGTGTCACTCGATATTCTACATGTCTCTTGAATTTACCAAAAATTATTTATATTAATTAATTATTTTTAAATAGAAAAATACCAGTACGTAACACTATTGTTACGTACTGGTATTTTAATATTTAAAAATAATTAATTAATAAATAATATTTGGTAAATTCAAGATATATACAATATCGAGTAGCACATAAATTTTTTCTTTTTATTTTTTTAATAATAATATTGCCTCATGGACATTTTTTAAATATTATTTACCTTTTCAATATAATTTTTCATTTTAAATTTTATTTTCTCATACCGCAGTTGCATTTTTAAATCAGCAACTCGATATTTAAAATATGTTGAATTTATTAATTATTTAGAATAATATCTCAGCAACAAATAAATGCTGGATATCATGAGAACCATCAATTTTGATTGGTCAAAGATGTTACCACCTAAATCATACTTTTAATTTAAATTTTTATGGGAATTTTTATTTAATAATTTTAAGGAGCTTCACTCTTGCGACAACTTTCGTTCTATTCAAATCATTAAAAATTAAATTAAAATTTAAAATTAAATCAAAATTTAAAATGCTGAGGTGAGTTTTAAAAAATCAAAGTTATTTTAAAACTATTCAGTGATATTATTATCGCATTCTGGAAATTCTCTTTAAAATTTCTTTTTGTACTAAACCGGTATTTAGATGATGCTATTGGGAGACGGTATTTTCTGCATGAAAGATACACTAAGGAAGATACGTGCTCAGTGCAATACACCTAATTCTGTAGCCCGTTATCTGATGCGAGGCATTTTTAATCCCGAACGAGTGCTGAACTGCACTCTTACCGGTCGGAGAGTAAACAATCAAGGAAAGGATAGACAAAACCAGCCAGTGCAAGCTATAAACGATACTGCTAAAGACGTTATAATAAGTAAAGATCCGTTATGTATACAACGTGAAGCTGTGATTTTTTAAAATATTTAATGAGCGAACTAATATATGTTTTTATTTTCTAGAGTATACGTTTACCCTAGCGAAAATGGCGACACCGATCCGACACCAATCCGACAGTCGGTTTGTGCACTGATCTCATACAAAAACGACACAAAACCGACACACGACTATAAGAATTTCTAAGTCACAAAAATAAATAATAAGAAGCATTTAAAAAATAAAATATTATGTCTAAAAATTTCTAAATAATATTCTTATAATTTAAGACACATTAGAATTTTTTTTAAATAATTTTTTTATTGAAAAAACTCAATTCTGTTTATGTATTACAAGTGAGGTTAGCTGTCAGAATCATCTGTACACGACTGTGAGATTTTACAATTCTCACACAATTCCGACACACGACTGTGAGAATTGTCAATCCGACACAATTCCGACACAAATCCGACAGACGTATGACAGTATATTTTTATTTTGTATTTAATATAAAAAAAGAGCATTTTATTAATAAAAATTTTTGTTCAATATTAAAGTTATGATATTTTAATAATTTTAGGCATATTAGATTTTTTTTTTTTTGAATAAATTTTGACAAAAAAAATAATTGGAAACATATGGTTTCCCAAATACATGGTTTCATTACAAGTTACATTCGAGTTACAAAAATACCAAATACATGGGAAACTGATTAAACGTATTAGTTTTGAAAAAAAAGTATTTAAAAAAAAACCGTTTTTAACTCCATAAAAAAACCAAAAAATGATAATTTTCTAATAAAATAATTTTAAAAAAATCTAATATGCCTATAATTATTAAAAGATTATAATTTTATTATTGAACAAAAACTTTTGCAAATCGCAAATTCTCACAGACGATTCCAATTATTTTTTTTATCAAAATTTATTCAAAAAAAAAAAATCTAATATGCCTAAAATTATTAAAATATTATAACTTTATTATTGAACAAAAATTTTTATTAATAAAATGCTCTTTTTTTATATTAAATACAAAATAAAAATATACTGTCGTACGTCTGTCGGATTCGTGTCGGAATTACATTCTCACAGTCGTGTGTCGGAATTGTGTGAGAATTGTACAGATGATTCTGACAGCTAACCTCACTTTTAATACATAAACAGAATTCAGTTTTTTCAATAAAAAAATTATTTAAAAAAACTTTTAATGTGTCTTAAATTATGAGAATATTATTTAGAAATTTTTAGACATAATATTTTATTTTTTAAATGCTTCTTACTATTTATTTTTGCGACTTATAGTCGTGTGTCGGTTTTGTGTCGTTTTTGTATGAGATCAGTGCACAAACCGACTATCGGCATTTTCGCTAGGTAAGAGACGTTAAAACTGATTGGCGAGCCAGGGTATTTTTTTTTAATGTATTTTAAATATAAAAAACCAAATATCAAGCAAAAAAAAAATAGGTAAAAGGGTCAAAAAAGTTATTAAAAATTAAATTGAATTAATCTCTTCCCAGCGGAAGAGTCACTAATGAAATGGGCGCTTACTCAATAGCAGATTAATAGCGAGTCAATAGCAAAAAGAATTATGGATTACAAAGGCTCTGCATTATCCCTGGTAGAAATATTTCTCCGACTTTTCTCCAACTTTTTTCCAACTTTTCTCCGCCATTTCTCCACCTCTTTACGAAAATGACCCATAGTTGGAAAAATGGCGGACAAATTTCTCCAACCTTTTTCCAGCCAAAAATTTACTCCATTTTTTTCCGACTTTTCTCCAACTTTTTTCCGCCATTTCTTCAACCTGAAATTTATTCCAACTTTTTTCCAACTTTTTCCAACCTACTTCAACCAAAAATTTACTCCAACTTTTCTCCAACCATGGGTCATTTTCGTAAAAAGGTGGAGAAAGTTGGAAAAAGTTGAAGAAATATTTCTACCAGGAATACTGAACATATTAAATTGATCTACATAAATTAAGGAAAAAATTAACAATGTTTCTATCACATTATTATAGTATGATTCGATGTCATTTCTCGATAATCATAGCGAAGAGCTGCGTGAATCTAGCACCCCACTTTAACGTAGAAACTTCTAGTAAAGTTCATTTTGAAGGTTTAATTTGTAGTAATTAATAGTGTAAAGGGTTTAATTTTTAGTTCAAAAATTAGGGGTGGAGAAAGGGTTAAAAGGTACTTTCTTCGAAAATTGACTTAGAGCGTTAAAATTAGAGCCAATGCATTCGTTGGAATTTGTAGTAATTTGTAGTGGAAAGGGTTTAATTTGTAGTTCAAAAATTAAGGGTGGAGAAAGAGTTAAAATGTACTTTCGTAAAAAATTAAAGAAAAATAGTAATAAATAGGTCAAAGAGCTTTCTCAGAATTTGTAGTAATTTGTAATGAACGAATTTTAATTTTAAGTTGGAAAATGAGGACAAAAAAAAAAAAAAAAATTTTGTGAGCCATCTAGACTCGCGGGTTTATTATGTGTAAACATCTTCGGCGTGTTTCTACGAAAAATTCCTACGAATGCGCAAAGTGGTTAAAAATGAAGTTGAAATATGAAAAAAACGGCTATTTATCGGTTATATGTCGTATAGTTATTGAAATAACGAATTATTCTTAAATTTAATAATGGCAATCAATAGAGATCGTTGGGGAGAAGAAAATGTTTCTAAAAAAACTTCGATATCTCGAATAGTTTTCGAGTTATAATATTTTTTAAAATTTCGATATATCGATTTTTTTAAATTTATTTATTTAATAATGGAAGTCGATGAAACTCATCAAGGAGAAAAAAAAATCAAATACAATTTTTTGATCGCGCGAATAGTTTTCGAATTATTGATATCTTTCTAATGTTAATGATAATTTTTTTCATAATTGATAATATAATAGAGCTAAGTAAAAAAATAAAGCTAAGTAAAAAATATAGCTAAGTAAAAAATATAGCTAAGTTAAAAATATAGCTAGTGAAATTATGTAGATATTGTGTGTTTGGCTATAAATATATAGCTAAGTAAAAAATATAGCTAAGTAAAAGATATAGCTGGTAAAATTATGTAGGTATTGTGTGTTTGGCTATAAATATAGCTAAGTAAAAAATATAGCTAAGTAAAAAAAATAGCTAAGGAAAAGATGTAGCTAAGGAAAAGATGTAGCTAAGTAAAAAATATAGCTAAGTCAAATTATGTAGATATTGTGTGTTTGGCTATAAAGTAAAAAATATAGCTAAGTAAAAAACCTAGCGACCAAGTAAAAAAAACTTGGATATATTCATTATTTTCAAAAAAAAAAAATATATATTCGTGCTTAACAATACGCGACAATCAATAATTAGCAGTTTTTTTGAAAAAAAAAACAAAAATTTCGACTTTTTTTTTGAGAAAAAAAAATTGTATACATTTTAAAAAAAATATCGATAATTTGATAACTATTCGAGATATAAAAATTTTTATTGGGCTTTTTTTTTAGCTTGGCGAGTTTTATCGATTGCCTTTATTAATATTACAAAAAAAAACTTAATATATCGAAATATATAAGTTATTATAACTCGAAAACTATTCGCGATATCGAATTTTTTTATGTTGACTATTTTTTTTACTTGACGAGATTCATTGATGGCCATTATTAAATTTGAGAATTAATCGTTATTTCAATAGCTACACGATATATAACCGATAAATAGCCGTTTTTTCCATATTTCAACTCCATTTTTAACCACTGCGCATTCGTAGGAATTTTTTCCGTATTTTTCCCGTAATCGTGAGAAAATTTTCTATAAAAACCGAATAAAAAAACATGTTGTCTCGGTTATGATAATATCTTCTGAAATTCTTCTGTACAATTACAATAATAATTTTCTCTTTCAAACTAACACATCAGTCATCAATGTCTATTTCTCTTTTTTAAAAACATAAAATTAGTCAATATTATAAATAAATTATTATTGTATAATAATTCAATATTATGTTTTGTATTCAGGAAATATTATTTCATATAAACAATATTAATAGGTATATTAATCTTGTAAATGAAAAATACTTGCATATGCATGTATAATGTATATACACTGAGAGAAATATTAACTAAGAATTACAAACGTAAAAGAAAAAAATACAAAATAAATAGTAAAAACTGCGTTCCCCCGTCATTTATAAGAATTATTCGCATATTGATAGATAATTTTTACAATAAAATTATGTAAAAAATCTGGCCATTGACTATATACACTACTAAGCCATAAAATTTACACAATTTTATTGTAATTTCTGTTTAAAAAAATGACTAAATTCACGACACTCACAAGTAAAATCTAGCAGACTGAGAATTTACCCACTACCGGTTTTAGAATTTACTAAATTTTATTACAAATCTTATTTAAAAGTTGGACATTTTTTGTGTTAAGTTGGGCAGTTTGTGCTAGATTCACGGAGAATAGCAATCAATTCCCGCCAACATTTTTTCTTTTCTGTTTACACGCTCAAAACTCGAAAACTAATTGTTAAATAGAAAAAAGTTATTCTTGATAAATTGTTTAGAAATAAATAACCAACAATAAACCTCGCTTAACCCCATACCTAGCTTCAACAGATAAGGCTGTAGAAATGCTTGAAATTACATGACAGTTCAATCATTTGTTCAATCGGTCGGCCATCTTTGTGTTATTTCGTCCCACAAACAGAATTTTTACAAAGCTATATAGTAAAAAATATTTAAGTCTATGCTAACTTTTATATGTCTACATGATAATTTTTATTATATATATAAGAATATTTATTAAATTGTGCAGTATTTTTTATTCAACCATATAATAATTTTTATTGTTTTCACAAAACATGTATGTCTTTATTTTAATTAACTCATAACTCATTATCTAAGAGATTAATCAAAAAAAGTAATTCATTATAAATTGTTTAGAATTGAATTTTCAATAATAAACTTCACTCAACCCCATGTCTATCTGCAAGAGATAACGATGTATAGAGGCTTGAAGTAACCCAACAATTTTTTGACATTTTACACATTTTACATAATTTTATTGTAGAATTCCGACTCTCGCGGCCAGTCCCAGAATTAAAACAAAAATTACAAAGTACTATAGTAATTTCTATCCAACCATGATTTTAATTTTTAGTTAAAATTTCTCTCAGTGTATATGTACAATATGAACTTTACTTCGCCTAACAAATGCAAGTATAACTAATAAATACAAATAAAATACTTGTATATTAATATATACAACGGCGCATATATATATATAATAATAAATAAATTAAATATATAAATACGCACATTTAAATTCATCTATACTACAGAACGGCTGATGGTAACGGTTACCGACCGATTACCATGGCACTGCAAGGCGCAATGTAGACTGACAGAAAATGGATTTCTGCCCAGATCCGTTACCGGATCTGACGTCTAAACTCTATGTTTTTTCCTTTTACTCTAACCCAACCCGCGCCTAAAGATGTTTACACATCAAAAATTTTTTTTTTGGAGCAATAATCATATTAAAATTGCATAACTTTTTTGTTTATTATAAAAAAAAAATTACAAGTATAAAAAATGAAGAGAAACTCGTGAAAAATATAAATAAATTTTTACTAAACCAGTTTCCCAAAAAAAAACGTCAAAAAAGTGGAAAAAAAATTTTTTTTTTTACTCCAAAATATTAAAATTTTTTTTATTTATAGACCAAAATTCAAACTAAACAAAATTTAAAATATCGAATAGGTACGGTAACATCCTAGCTAATTTGTAGTGGAGGAATTAGATTTTGTAATTGAACCGTTTTTCCGGAAAAATTAATTTTTTTAAAGAATACCTTAATAAAATATTGCATAACTTTTTTATTTATAGACCAAAATTATAACTAAATTATCAAATAGATACGGAAACATCCTAGCTAATTTGTAGTGAAGAAATTAGAATTTGTAGTTGGACCGTTTTTTCGGAAAAATTAATTCTTTCATATAATACCTTAATAAAATATTGTGTAAATTTTTTATTTATGGACCAAAATTCAAACTAATATATCAGATAGATACAGAAACATCCTAGCTAATTTGTAGTTAAACTGTTTGTCTGGAAAAATTATTTTTCTCATATAATACCTTAATAAAATATTGCGTAAATTGTTTATTTATAGACCAAAATTATAACTAAACTATCAAATAGATACGGAAACATCCTAGTTACTTTGTAGTGAAGAAATTAGAATTTGTAATTAAGGCGGTATGTCAAAATATTGAAAAAAAAATCCCTCTCACAGATTTTGATCAAAGTAGGCCCCTTTTTTTTTAATAAAATAAAGATCTATTTTAATAAATTTTTTTTGTAATTTTCTACCACGATTTGACCGAGATAATTAGGGTCAAAGTTGACAACAATTTAACACTTTAACACACAAGCATAGGAAACATCGGCACGTTTTAACTTCTATTAAAAAAACGCTCTCACAGAAAACCTTTATTTTACTACAGCTTATACTTCTTCTACTTACAAAAATAATAAAAAAAAAAATCATCGATTTCTACCACGAATTTTTAAAAGTTATTAATTATTTAAGACGAAAATTTCGGGTCAAAAACAGTCAAAAAGAACCAGGCGAAGCATTGAAAATCTGCTAAAGTAGTATTAGTGTGTGTAAATACGAGGCGCCCTCACTCATACTTCTAAAGACGCATCAGTAAAGTATACAAATTTTAGACATTAGAGAGCACTTATTATTTTTTTAAGCTATGGTTACAAGGGTGCCTCTTTGAACCCAAAGAATTATCCTACCTTGGGATTTACATACCGCCTTAAACCGTTTTTCCTGGAAAATTAATTCTCTCAGATAATACCTTAATAAAATATTGCGTAACTTTTTTACTTAAACCGAAATTATAACTAAAATATCAGATAGATACAGAAACATCCTAGCTAATTTGTAGTAAAGAAATTAGAATTTGTAGTTGAACCAAAACTAGGGTTTTTCTGTATCTATCTGATATTTTAGTTATAATTTCGGTCTATAAATAAAAAATTTACACAATATTTTATTAAGGTATTATATGAAAGAATTAATTTTTCCGAAAAAACGGTCCAACTACAAATTCTAATTTCTTCACTACAAATTAGCTAGGATGTTTCCGTATCTATTTGATAATTTAGTTATAATTTTGGTCTATAAATAAAAAAGTTATGCAATATTTTATTAAGGTATTCTTTAAAAAAATTAATTTTTCCGGAAAAACGGTTCAATTACAAAATCTAATTCCTCCACTACAAATTAGCTAGGATGTTCCCGTACCTATTCGATATTTTAGTTTGAATTTTGGTCTATAAATAAAAAAAATTTTAATATTTTGGAGTAAAAAAAAAAATTTTTTTTCCACTTTTTTGACGCTTTTTTTTGGGAAACTGGTTTAGTAAAAATTTATTTATATTTTTCACGAGTTTCTCTTCATTTTTTATACTTGTAATTTTTTTTTTATTATAAACAAAAAAGTTATGCAATTTTAATATGATTATTGCTCCAAAAAAAAATTTTTTTTTTTTTCGTCCTCATTTTCCAACTTAAAACTAAAATTCGTTCATTACAAATTACTAAATATTTTAAGAAAGCTATTTGACTTATTTTTATTAATATTTTTCTTCAATTTTTTACGAAAATTTATTTTAACTCTTTCTCCACCCTTAATTTTTGAACTACAAATTAAACCCTTTTCACTACAAATTACTACAAATTCCAACGAACGTATTGGCTCTGATTTTATCGCTCTATGTCAATTTTCGAAGAAAGTACCTTTTAACCCTTTCTCCACCCTTAATTTTTGAACTACAAATATTAAACCCTTTACACTACAAATTACTACAAATTAAGACCTTTAAAATGAACCTTACTAGAAGTTTCTACGATAAAGTGGGGTGCTAGGTTCACGCAGCTCTAGCGAAGAATGATGTTAAATTTTTTTAGGTTATGTCCGAGCTGTCATTCGTTATTAACTGAGTTTTGGTAATTTATGGAAAGTTACCGCGAGAATAAAATGACATGAAACATCCACTCAATAGCTAGTCAATAGCTAGTTAATAGCAAAAAAAAAAGTCCAAAATACGTCATTTACCATTGTTATTGTTTATTGTTGTTAATAACCGACTCACAGCTCTATTTTTACGTTGTTATTTAAATAAAGCTATACCCGAGTGAAAACTATTCAGGAGTACGTTCCAAAACCTTCGTTCAGTTCGGTATATCAAGATGGCGGATTTCAGTGTTTTTTTTTTACCATTTTTTTTATCACAATAATAAGTTAATCACTTATACTTATTATTGATTAGAATAAAAAATAACTAACTAATATTATTCTCCTTCTTCTACTAAAAATACATCAACTGACTCTAATATAGAAAAGTTTACAGGGGTGTTTAAAATTTTCATATGTTATATTTGATTCGCTGCCATCTTGATATACCGAACCGAACGAGGTTTTGGAACGTACCCCTGTAGGGTCTCATCTCAATTTTTTAAAACGCAAGCGCTCTTACCGGTATAAGTATTAAAAGGTAAAGTTTATTCTAGTTTATTCGTAGCAATTCGTAGTCAAATATACAATACTTTTTTTATGTAGGTATATTCATGGTAGAAGTACTACTACTAGAAGTAGTATTTCTACCATGGGTATATTTATTTATAATAAAACGATGGTGTATGGAAGAACACTAAAGACTTGAAAGTCCATATATATATTCATTTTTCTTTAACTGCCAATCATCGATGTCAAAATGACAAATTCTATTTATGTAACTAATTAATTATGTTATATCATCAATATTTCTCACAAAGTAATACAGAGTTGATTACGTCATTTATATTAAATGACGACTAAATTTTTTTCAAAAGTATTGTATAAAAGAGATACGTGTATAACTCATGCTGCTTCTGTATGCCCTGTTCTTTATCTATATCTATTTATCATTATCTTTTGATAAAAAGTCTCAGAGATATTCACAAACACACTATATGAACTAGTTAATTTCATCATGGTGCGAGATCGTTTGCCTGATTTATTTGCTGTTAGTGACAAATTGATATTATCTTATTTTCAATTCTTGGGATTATTTAAAAAATTACCAATTCAACATAAATAGAACATAAATAAAACATAAATAGAAACTCACATCAGTATATTTTAATTCGATTATTTTTTTGTTATTAGAATCAACGTAATAATTCTATAGGAAGAAGGTTCTCGGATGATATATATATTCATCTGACACAAAACAGACGACTTCAAAGCATTCTTGATGATGTCCGTACAGGTTTTCAGTACTCAGAGTTAAATAATAAACAATTAAAAAGAAAAAGTGTTAAAAGCAAATACCTTGTGGTTTTAGGTAGATAAAGTTCGCAGAATGATTGATATACTCCAGGATGATGTGAATATTGTAAAAAACTTGCATAAAAACAATTTGTCTCATTTAAATTCAGGTAAAATTTCTAATCATCAAAATTTTTGGATTTTCACAATTTTTTTTTTTTAATTTCAGATAGTCAAACTGAATTAAAAAGACGGACATTCAAAATATCTCAAGTAGCTTTTCAAATACGAAATGAGTTGGAAAGTAAGTTTTTTTTTTTTTTATTTTAACTATTTAAATTGGGTTAATGGATGGAAAAATAAATTAAGTTTCAATGGTTATAAAGAGTGTAAAAGATCCGAATTCCTGGTATCAAATAATATGCAAATTGTGGTTTATTGAAATTTATTTATTGACAAAAACTGTAACAAAATTACAAAAAAAAACTCGATATTAGATAATTCTATGGGTGAATGAATTCCTTTACAAACCAGATACTCGTCGCAAGACGATTTTAGTTTGTCGATTAGAGTTGAGCACCTGACGAGACTCTAATGACTTTGTAGGCGTTGATTTACTGATCGGAGGACAAATGCTGTTTTCAAAATCTTCATCGATATTAAGGTTTTGGCTCGATAAATTTCTCTGCATTTTTTCTTTTATTTCGGGAAATTTTTCATAGATCATTACTAACTGATCTCTTTTAATAGTTCCAGTAATCTCGACTAAAGTATTCACAATTTCAGCATCTAATTCGTCTGAAAGTAGGCTGATTTTTTTACTTAATTTAACCAATGTCGGCAATAACACCATAGTCTTATGTTTTTCAATTTTATCTCCGATTATTCCCATATTATTCGTTAAAGTATCATCTTCTCCAAACGAATTTCTTCGAATACATAAACTATTTATCTGAATCAAACCACTTGAAACAATCCAAAGAATATCTTTTACAAGACATTTAAAGTTGTTAGTTGTTAAATTTAATGTATCTCCAAATAATATACTTTCAAAAACTGTGTTAACTTTCTCGAGTAACTTGAGCCATCCAATTAGTTCTAAATTATCTAATAGAAATTTATATATAGTTTTTCGTTTTTCGAAATTTTCACTTCCAGGTAACGTCAACATTAGTTTTTCATTTTTTTTCATTTTTCTTCTATAAAATTTATTTTCGAGTATCACTCCATTATAATGAAAAATTGCTCCAAAGAATTGAGTTGCCATAAGGTTTTTATTTTTCATTAAAAGACGTTCTCTAACAAGAAAAATTGTCATATCTTTGATTGTTTTATCTTCATCAGTTAGCATTGTTAAAATATGAAAAAAGAAAGGTCCCTTGACTTTAACAAAATCTTCAACCAAAAGCTCAATCAATAAAATAACAATAGCTTCTCGTACTGTTCGCTCACTATCTTTCATAGTAATACACATATCGGGAAGAAATGGTTCAACCACTGATGTGAACCTTGTACAAACATCAACAAGAGCTTTTGCTGCGTTTACACGAACAGCTGCACCAACTTTTGAGTTCATATTATGAGTGCAAAGTAACTGGCGAAAAATTGGCATCATCTCATGAGCAATTGATTGATCTCGCATTGCTTGTTGTCCCAAGACTACGACTATTGCTGCTTGGAGATCTGCTTGATTTTTTATTAAATCAGGCATACTTTCACTGTCTATTATAATTCCCTGAAAAACTCTCAGAGTTGAGAGTTCAATTTTATTTTTGCAAAGGAATGATGCATGCCCAAGAGTACTAACTGCTTTTATATATAACTTAACGTTATTAAACTTTGAATTGTCTTTTATCATGTGTTTAATAATATTCCTAGACCTTGAGATAAGTTCTTCCATTACTGACCGAATATTTGCTTGGTCTTCTATACACTCGTGATATGATGAATAAAGAATATCCAAAGTAATACTCACAATTCTTGGATGGACTTTAAAATCTTTAAGACTCTCATAAAATTCAGTTTTAATTTTTTTAATGATACTATTCTTCAAGTTTGACAATGATGATCTGAGTACCTCTAATGATAGATAATCTAAAAATTTTTTACCTAAAAGAAAATCTTGACAATTAAGAAAATATTTGTCCATGTTAGGCACTTGAATTACTTTAGAAATTGAAGATAAAAGAATCCAGGCAGCTTGCTTGTGTTCAGATTCAATTTTTGATTGAACTTTGATAATAAAATCATTTGTGAGAGCACCAGTACGTGTCCAAGCTTCACAAATTTTTGTCAAATGTTTTCTCATTTTCATTGTGTTTAATTTATTTATAATTTTCCATGATATGCTATCACTGTCATTGTTTGATGCTGAACTCAATAAAATTCTATGAATTATTAGATTTTCAAAAATTTCTAGAACTTTTTCTTGAACACTGATTTCTATATCAAATACTTGTGGAATAACTGACTTTATCCAAAGTCCATAAAAGTTTGGATAGTCTGGATATTTTTTCAAAAACGATGTTAATACTTGAATTGCAGATCGGCGAACCGTCATAGCTGGATCTTGACAATGTTTACTGACAATATGGATAGCTGTTTCTAATATATCTGAATTTATCGCAACTACATTTTCAAGTATTAGTATTGCACTGCGACGTATTATAGCTCGTTCATCTTCAGCTCGAATTTTCAACATTGATATTAAAAAATTTTTTTCAGGTAAAATTTTTATGTCTGAGCTAATTGATTCTCGAAGATCTTCAAGAACTGGTATAGCTTGATAGTGTTCATCATCTGTTGACGTAAATAGTGTTTCGAGAAATAAATTAGACGGTTGATCAGTGTATTCTTTTATTGTAGAAAGAGCACGACCTCTTACCATACAAGATATATCAGTTGTACGGCTAAGTACTGTTGCCAAAAGAGTTTTACTTATTTTCTGCTGCATTATCAAGTTTCTATTATCTATTGATGTATCTTCATCAGGAGTGTTGACTAGATCTAATAAATAACGTCCGATTATTTCTTGGGCAAAAACACGATGAGATACTTTATTTTGATGAGAAAAGAGTATTAAATCATCAATAATCTTTTTCATTAAGTTTGTTCGTTTTTTTCCAATATTTATTAGTTTTCCAATAATTATTGCTTGTTTTTGTCTTAATTCTAATCTTTCTGGACAATTCATTATAAGACCTTGAATTAATAATAAGATACCAGTCTCTGCTTTTTTTTTGTAATCTTCAAGTAAACTCTTTAAAAATTCTACTGAAGTATTTCTCACAAGACCTGTTAACTTTACCGACAAGTTTCCAGAGCTGACTAAAAAATTTTGCATCATACTTTTAATAATGAGTTTTATAGTAGTTTCAGTAAGTCCGTGACATTCTTGACAAAGTAATTGAAGAGCTGCATAAGCATTTTGAATTAAAGTACTCAATGATCCAGATGAAGGTGATGATGTTGGATTATTTTCTGTTCCAAGCCTTGTTATTTGAATCAATGTATTAACAGTTGATTCTAAAGACCTTTTATACCCTCGAAAACTCCAAGATGATGATTTTAACAAGAGTATTAATTCATAAATAACGGCATTTAACCCTTTAATAAGTGTTGTTTTTTGGCACTGTGATATTTTATTGAACTCTTTTTCACTCAAACATAAATTTTCAAAATTCAAATACATTTTTTTATCTGATGGTAAAACATATGTAGAAAATTCAAGGGTATCAAGAGCTTTTTGATATAGATTTTCATGAAATATTTGATAAACTGAACTACCAGATACAGATAAGAGAGTCAAATAAAGACTTGTTGATCTTAGACAAATTTGTCGATAGTCCTCATTTGCTTCTTGATCCTGCCCAATTTTTATAAGATATCCAAGAACTGGTAGCAAACAGTGTGGATCGACATTCCAACTTCGGAGTGTCTGCCAAGATGCATTGATATTTGTAGCCTCAAAATTGTTATTTTTAGCCACCCAGTGTTTAATTATTTTACTTGTATCTCGTAACAATAAGCCTATGCCATTGGATTGAAGACATGATAAATATTCATCGTCAATTTTTTCGAAAATAATAAACTCGTTATCCCAAACTGTTTGTACCCATGTTTTGTCAACTCTATTGAGCATAAATTTATCAAACACTTTTATAAGCTCAATGCAAGGTGCCATGATATCAATTTATTATCTTTATTCCAAAAAAATTGTTTTATTTTGTTCAATCATGGATTTACAGCATCTTTATTTCCTATATTTAATTTTTTTTTGTCATATAAACATAACCTCTCACACCAAGTCATATGTTTTCAATAATCATTTCCAATATACTTATCTTGAATGAAATTATATAAAAATTAATTGACTAAATATTCAAATAATGTGAATTATTCGACATCTTACCATTTTGTTGTTTTAGAAATAGGAAAAAGTATGCCTGAAGTAAACGATTTAAGACTGAGAGCTAGCCTAACAGGTCCAATACATGAGCGCGTTCGAACAGTACAATATTTTACAATGCTTCGAACTTTTTCTGTCGTCATGTATGATTATAATGACTCTGTATTGAGTTATCATGCTCAATATTATTCTATACTTGATCAACAAAAACAAATTAGTAGATATAAAAAAATTTATTACTCATGATTTTTAGTATTATGATTATAAAAAAGTTGGTTTTATTCATTTATTATTTTTTTTAAGTGAAAAAAAAAAATATTGATTCCCTGCTCACTGATCAAGCAAACGATGATGATGTAAAGACAAGTCTATTTGTTGATAATGTAAGTATTTTTTAAAATAATGACAAATTAATGAGAGCAAATTTAAATTGCCTATTTTTATATTCAATAAGACATACATATATAATTGTGGATAATTGTATTTTTTAGTTTTTGGACGATACGAAAGTAGCAATATATCAGTTATCTGAACTCCAATCTAGACACACAGAGATTATGAAACTAGAAAAATCTTTAATAGACATTAGAGATATGTTTTCGGAATTAGCTTTTTTAGTAGAAAAACAGGTTAGTAGGTTCATATTTTGAATATATTTGTTTTATACAGTATTCAAAAAGTTATGTTTATTATATAGAGTGGTCAACTAAATTGTGTTGAGTACTTTGCTAGACAAGCATCAGACCAAGTTGATAATGGCCGATACAATATTGTAAAAGCTAAACAAAAAAATAAAAAACGGAAGGTACGAAATTTATTTTATAATGCTATATAGTATTTATGAAAAAAAAAAACAATTGAATTATATAATTTGTACACATAAATGATAAATTTCTATACTTTTTTATTTTACAGAAAAAAATCAGATGTTTCAGTGTGCTTTTAACCATTATTATTTTCATTTTTTTGATAGTAATATTAATTATCTGAAACAAATATATATTTTTTGAAAATAATATAATACCAGTGACTGTATAATATAACTCTACAAAAACTCAGTTTCACAATCAATTAGATGTTTGTTTTTTCACAAGTGCTCGAAAGTTTGACATGATTATTAAAGTAACTGACAACTCCTTTTGCGCTTGGTCTCGTTTTATAATCTTGTTCTGTGCAAAGGAAAAATATCTCGAGCACTTTAGTATATTCCATGCCAATCTCAATTGCAGGTAAAGCTGGACGAGTTCCTTGTATGAAAAAGAAATAAAAATCATGAAAATTTATCGAAAATAATAATTATTAGTAATTATAAAATATTGGCTGATACCGAACTCAGGCCCGAGCACCCCATGGTGCCCCCCGTGGCGGCTTATTGCAGATTATGGCCATTATGACCATCCGTATTTTTATTTTTTTTTTGACTCATTTCGTCTAGTTTTGCCAAAATCAAAATAAGGGACTTAGTTTTTTTTTTCCAAATCTAGCTAAGGGAAATAATGTAGATATTGATTGTTTGGCTATAATTAAAGCTAAGTAAAAAATCTAGCTAAGTGAAAAATATAGCTAAGTAAAATAATGTAGATATTGGTTGTGTGGCTACAATTACAGCTAAGTAAAAAATCTTGCTAAGTAAAATAATGCAGATAATGATTGTGTGGCTACAATTACAGCTAATTGAAAAATCTAGCTAAGTAAAAACTTAAGCTAAGTACAAAATTTAGCTAAGTAAAAAATCTAGCTAAGTAAAAAATTTTGCTGGTAAAATAATGTAGATATCTAAGTTTTTTTTTTTTTAAATTTAATTTTTTTTTCCAAGTCCATTATTTTTAGCTTGGCAAAACTAGACAAAACTAGTCAATAAATAAAAATAACAACGGACGGACATGGAAGCCAGAATGAACGATAAGTCACGTTCCGCCTCTCTGGAGCGCTTGGGCCTGAGTTCAGACGTTGCCGAAGAAATGAGTCACTTTCATATACAAAAATTAAGGTTTTTGTTTTGATGTTATATAATCATAGCTTACCATATTTTGCTTTGCATTTTTCTTCAACAAAACTTTCATCGAGAGATTGTATTTTTGAGTCGTCTTGTAATTTCATCGAATCTTCGAAAGTTAAGTCATCAAAAGCAGATGTGTTCATAGACTCATCAATTTCAATATGTGGGGGAGAGAGAGCAATCATTTCCCAAATAACAAGTCCGTAAGCCCACATATCTGTTTTGTTGGTCACGGGACCTTCTCCTAGTAAAAAAAAATGAATCTTTTTATTAGTCTAATTTAAAAACTTATTACAATATTTTAGCAAGATTAAAAACTGTACAAAGTACATAGTTATACATAAAAAAAGAGGATATGTATGAGGCCAGGAGAGTGGTTTGAACTGAATAGGCTGTCTAAAATAATTACCTTATTTATTTATTTATTTTTTTTTAAATATAACATTTATTGTTTAATGATTCTTCGCGTAGGAAAAAGTGGTGTGAGAATGATGCGTTTTGAGCCAGTTCGTGCATTTTTCCTTTTTATTGCAAAAGATTAATATTTTCGGTCAGTCATGAAATTGAAAAATAAAAACAGATATTTCCGAATTTAGTCCAAATATCGGAAAAACAGTGGTTCCGGGGGGTAGCCTTGGGGCGCTACGTCATTGAGTTCCGATACGTACGGACCTAGGTAAATTCAGCTCCGTGGCACCCCAAGGCTACGCCTGGGGCTTTGTTTCCCGACCGTTTATATACAGTCGAATGTGTTCCTAGTCACATCTGGTGTGACTGAATTCACAGTGTTCCGTACGTACATAAAAAACTAGACCTCATTATTTTTTCAAAGTATACGAAATTATTATACAGCAACTGGTTCAACTGTCAGTAGAATACTTAGCTCATTTATTTTTCAAGTGTCAATTTGTAATGTTAAAAAAAATACTCATCATTCTGCGAAGAGATACACAGAAATACGGGATAGTCACATTAATTATATTTAAAAAAGTATTTCCAATAGAGTACGTAAATATCAAAAAGTAGAAAATGGCAGCGGTGGGATTCGAACCCACGCCTCCGAAAAGACTGGTGCCTTAAACCAGCGCCTTAGACCGCTCGGCCACGCTACCCATGACATATTTGAAAGAAAATGTTGTTAAAATGCTATACGTGTTCTAAATTTTGATAGAGAAAATTGAGAAGTAATTGATTTACCAGTGATTATTTCTGGAGCATTCCAACACTCAGTTCCGGTGTAAACGAAATCTCCATTTGATTTATCTAATTCCAGCTTTTCTGTAATAGGAACTGACACTCCAAAGTCACAAATTTTAACTATGTTTAAATTTTTACTAACTAAAATGTTATAACTTTTAACGTCTCCATGTAAAATTTGAACAATATGATGAAGATAATTTAAACCTTTTGCAATCTCAAATGAAACATTTTGAATTGCTGATGCTTTAAATGGTCCATTAACATTTTCAGCTTTTTCTTCAATCATGTCGCCTATACATAACAATGAAACATCCAAAAATGATTATTAATGAAAATTAGAAGATCAAAAATTTATAGGAAAAGACTGAGTACCTAGTGAAATATCTAATTGTTCCATAGCTAGACATGGTGCTCCAGTTTCAGACATAGTAAACGCTCTGAAGCCAACAATATTTGGATGTTTGAGGTTCCGAAGAATTTCAGCTTCTAGACGAATCCTTTCATCGTATTTTTTATCTTTTGCCCATCCATTTCTTTTTTTTATTGCCCAAGGTGAACGAGAACAACCAACTCTAGGAGATCTTTCTAGTTGAAATACATTGACACCTGTTTGATATAATCCAAGCATTATAAGTAAAATCAAGCTATAGCAAAAAATAATTATATCTTATAATAACTTATATATATATATTAGAGGTAGAGATATTTTAGAGAAAACTCAAAAAACTTAATTGACAACTTGTTTGATTATATATACTAACCACATCCGTAACCTATCTGTTTCAAAAATGGTGATGCCGGTATTTTGATGGGCGCCTGGAACTCAGAATTATGTTCCAATCGAGTTCGAATCCGTCTGTTTGTCGGCGTTTTAAATTCTGTCATTTTTAGCTTTAACAATAAGAAGAGGAAAGTCGTAGTAAATATGCTGTTAAAGTTTAGGTGTGTTCGTTCACTTTTCACACCGAGCGTACATATGCACGGAGCCATGGAGGTGTATACAAGAAGCGCTAGCGTTTTGCGGTCATTTGAAGAAACTTTAGTAACTAAAATTTACTAAAACATTCGTTATTTTCAGTCATTGTGTTTATTTTGTTAATTTAATAATTTTTTCTCAGACGCAAGAACAAATTACCAATTAATAATAATGAAAGAGAGCGAAAGAACTGGAAAAAACGAATAGCAATAAATAAATAGTAAATTTTAGTTACTACAGTTTCTTCAAATGACCGCAAAACGCTAGCGCTTCCTTGCATCATATATGTAATACATGGGGTGCATTCCTTTATTAAGGTGAAACACAAGTATTGTTCTGTTTTACCGGTAAAGTCTGTATGCTTTTACATACAAAAAAAAAACTATTATTATTATTTTAATTTTTTCCTATATAAAACACATGGGCTTTACCGGTAAAACAGAACAATACTTGTGTTTCACCTTAAGACGAAACACAAGTTGTTCTGTTTTACCGGTAAAGTCTGTATGCTTTTACATGCAAAAAAAATACTATTATTATTATTTTAATTTTTTCCTATAGGGATCTGACCTATTCACCATGGCATCTGGTGGCACACAGTGAACTATTTCCAGACCATTAAAACTACATGAAAAAATTTTTTATGGTATAGTTTGTTGACGATAGCATACTATAGTAAAACGGTCTGGAATGCGCCATATTGCCTCACAGATAAGCTTTTACACAATAAATGTGTGCGTGAGTGACCAAACCCCGCCCATAGGTCAGATCCCTATATAAGACACATAGGCTTTACCGGTAAAACAGAACAACTTGTGTTTCACCTTAAAAAATTTTTTTTCGTTTTGCAATTTCGCCCTGTAATACCGGCCAAAATTTTATAGGAAAAAGCTGTTTCTTGTAGTGGCAGTACTGGCACATGACATTATTTTTTTTGGCTTCCAATTATTAGATGGATAACTGTTCAATGTTTATATCAAACTGAAATAAATAGAAAATTGACTTGTTGTGATTGTTTGTTATTGTCACATAGGTCGTACCACACATTATCGTAAACTGTAAAGCCTGGAATATTGCATAGAGAATTTTATCACTTTTGTCGTTGTTTCTGTTTCTAGTTTTTAGTCGGTATTACAGGGCGAAATTGCAAAACGAAAAAAAATTTTTTCTTAAAGGAATGCACCCATTGTAGAAATCAGTGATGGGTAAATGGTCGATTTTTGAGGTTTCATACACTTACAGTAAGATACTGTAAGATACTGTAAGAAACTGTAAGATACCTGAGACGCCATTTTTGAACATTCTTACCGACTGTCGACTCGACAATTAGCTGTCATTGCTCGATATATGTTGGTACATGTATTTTATTTGTTAAATAAATATATAAGATACCAAGGAGAAGCAGTGGCTAAGAAAAGATGTAGCTCGGAAATTAATGTTGCCAAACAATTATGTTTTAAGAAAGTAATGTTGCTTGAAACAGAATTTTTTTGGCAACTGTAATTCCTTAGCTACATCTTTTCCTTAGCTACTGCTTTTCCTTGGACAGTTTTATTTCTCAAATAAATAATATACATGTAATTTCATTTGAAATAAATAAAAATGTTCAAGGAAAAGCAGTAGCTAAGGAATTAAGGTTGCCAAAGAATTATATTTTAAGCAACATTATTTCCTTGAAACATAATTCTTTGGCAACCTTAATTCCTTAGCTACATCTTTTCCTTAGCTACTGCTTTTCCTTGGACATTTGCATTTTTAAAAAATAAATTTACATGTATTTTATTCATAAAATAAATAAAAATGTCCAAGGAAAAGCAGTAGCTAAGGAAAAGATGCGTGGCTAAGGAATTACAGTTGCTCAAAAAATAATTCCTTATACCCACTGCAGCAACTGTAATTCCTTAGCTCCATCTTTTCCTTAGCTACTGCTTGTTCTTGGGATTTTTATTTATTTAATAAATAAATGACATGTATTTATAGAATAAAAAAAAAAATAGTGGCATGAAGGTTCCACTAAAAAATCATAGGAGGCACTGGGAACGCAGTGTAAGATACCTCAATGTATGAAACCAATGATGTAAGATACAATATCTTACATGGTATCTTACCCATGTAAGATACCAAGGTATCTTACCTACCCAACACTGGTAGAAATACTACAGGTATGGCAGTGCGCAGCCTGGTTTGGCCGCTGTGAATTGACCAATCAAAAGGCCATTCAAAACCAAGGTGAGGATAAAAATTATGTAACATGTGGTTATAGATGGTTTTACTCCATGACATATAGCATGTATAGCATGCTCGATAATATAGCATGCACCCGTATTCACGGGGCAAAATTGTTCTCATTAGGGCTTTTTTTTTCCGCTGATGGCGCTTGACAAAATTTTTTTTATATAGATTTCATATAGAAAGGCTTCACAAACGCCACCATCGGAAAAAAAACGCCCTAATGAGAACATCCTCTGAATACGGGTGCTGCTCTATACATATGTAGCATGCTCTATGCGCATATAGCATGCGCCAGTTGCCGAGTAGCCTCGAATTATTATCGATGTATCGAAGTTTTGGTAAAGATACTGAACGTACGCGCATGCTATATAATGGAAATTTTAATCTGACCGTCACTTATCTCGCATGCGGGATATTTACCAGCATGCTATATTATAGAGCATGCGGAATAGTGCCAATAGCAACGTCCCTACCCGGCTTCCGTACTATACAGCACCCGCACCCGAATTCACAGGGCAAATTTTATACAATTTAGGGCTTTTTTTTGCCACTGATGACGCTCATAAAATTTTTTTTATATAGATTTCACATACAAAAGCTTTTCCACCACCAGTGGAGAAAAAAAGCCCCAAATTGTAATGCCCTGTGAATACGGGTGCAGCACTGAAATATAATAAAACTGGAAGCCGAACTTCGTGTCGCCGAGAAAGAAACTCAATGGTTGGAATGTTGTCCTTGTCGGTACAGTCACGTCAACTATAATTGGTTGAGACTGCTGAAATATAATGTAACTTTTATACCGTGTAGTACTAGTTTGTTTTGACGTTGACTGTACACGATTTAATGTGCGCATGCGTGAGTTAGAGGGAATGCCATCCAAGGTATTGCTATCTCTAGCGACACTCCGTACATTGGCTAAGCATATAGGGCTACCACTGAAAGACTCCTTGCCAGCTCAAAGTTATGGAACCTATCTTATCCCTACTAATTTTTTCAAAGTACACTGCGCATGACTAAAATTCTATACACATATACAAAAGCTAACGTCTGTGTCTCGGGAATATTCGGCGAGTCAATTAATTCGTGACAAGACTTATTTTTTTTGATCCGCCTAATATTCCCGAGACACAGACGTTAGCTTTTGCATATGTGTATAGAATTTAAGTCATGCGCAGTGTACTTTAAAAAAAGTAGTAGGGATAAGATGGGTTCCACAGCTCTGCACCCGTATTCACGGGGCAAAATTGTTCTCATTACGGCTTTTTTTTTCCGCTGATGGCGCTTGACAAAATTTTTTTTATATAGATTTCATATAGAAAAGCTTCACAAACGCCACCATCGGAAAAAAAACGCCCTAATGAGAACATCCTCTGAATACGGGTGCTGAGCTCGCAAGGACTCTTTCAGTGGTAGCCCCATAGGAGTTCACCTTCCAGTTTTATTATATTTCAGTGGGGTGCAGCTATAGCAAGTATCGCTTATTGACGATTTTGAGTAATATACACAATTTTATACTTTTCGTTTTGTCCGATAAACGAATCATATGACTGACGTCTGTGGATAATAGATGTGTTCATCCACTTTTTACACCGAGCGTATGCACGAAGCGTATGCAAGGAAGCGCTAGAGTCGTTTTAAGCGTCGGACATTTTAAGCTATAGTCTCCACGCTATAGAAATGCTTGCAAAATCTTGCAGCAAGATCTGTCATCACTAGATAATTACTAGAATTTTGATAGAATGATTTCCGTTTGGCTGATGCCTTAAAAAGCCTTGCAAGACTATCACAGCCAATGTGTGCATTCCTTTAATAAAAATTTTTTTTTCGTTTTGCGATTTCGCCCTGTAATACCGGCCAAAATTTTATAGGAAAAAGCTGTTTCTTGTAGTGGCAGTACTGGCACATGACATTATTTTTTTTGGCTTCCAATTATTAGATGGATAACTGTTCAATGTTTATATCAAACTGAAATAGATAGAAAATTGACTTGTTGTGATTGTTTGTTATTGTTCAATGTTTATATCAAACTGAAATAGATAGAAAATTGACTTGTTGTGATTGTTTGTTATTGTCACATAGGTCGCACCACACATTATCGTAAGCCTGGAATATTGCATAGAGAATTTTATCATTTTTGTCGTTGTTTCTGTTTCTAGTTTTTAGTCGGTATTACAGGGCAAAATTGCAAAACGAAAAAAAATTTTCTATTAAAGGAATGCACCCATGGAAACATGTTCCATTTTTTCCTGCAAGATCTTGCTGCAAGAACTTGCATGAGATTTCTATAGCGTAGAGACACCGCTTAATATAGAAAAGTTTATAGGGGTGTTTAAAATTTTCATATATTTGATTTAAATCACTGCCATCTTGATATACCGAACCAAAATATTGTATTTGCCTATGCTTGTAAACAAGGCTGATATAATTCTGAGCGATCTGACCATGCGCAACAGGTAAAATCACTAAGAAAATCACTAGGAAAACCACGTCAACCAGGAATATATCATTAGTTTTATGAGAATTAGGACAGCCATGTTTACAAGTTCGGCACAACTCAAGCAAAATGACGCGACCGAGATTTTATTAGTCCGACATTTCGTGCTCGTTTCATCGAGTGGGTCCAAGAGGTTTCCGGTACTATCGAGGTTAAAATCATTTATGGCGTCAATCTGCTTAAGCGGCGTCTCCACGCTATAGAAATCTCATGCAAGTTCTTGCACGAAATAATGGAACATGTCCTATTATCTGCGATAGTCGTGCAAGATTCTTTAAGGCTGATTTCCACCAAAGTTCTAGTAATTATCTAGTGATGAAAGATCTTGCTGCAAGAACTTGCAAGCATTTCTATAGCGTGGAGACACCGCTTTATACCCATTCTTTGGGCTCAAACTCACGACAAGCTAAAATTTCTGCTTGTTAACATGGCGGTTGTTAAAATAACTGAATAATAACTAAATTTACGAAATTAAAACTCAATTATCACTCAATTTACGAAATTTACTGCAATTCACAAGGCATCACAATTTAGGGTTTTTTCCTCCACTGGCGGCGCTTGTAAAGCTTCACTGGGTGCATTCCTTTAATAAAAAATTTTTTTTCGTTTTTCAATTTCGCCCTGTAATACCGACTAAAAACTAGAAACAGAAAAAACGACAAAAGTGATAAATTTCTCTATGCAATATTCCAGGCTTTACAGTTTACGATAATGTGTGGTATGAGCTATGTGACAATAACAAACAATCACAACAAGTCAATTTTCTATTTATTTCAGTTTGATATAAACATTGAACAGTTATCCATCTAATAATTGGAAGCCAAAAAAAATAATAAATAATAAATAAATAACAACAAATTGCGCGTATACTGTTTGTATTTATATGGATATACAAACGCGCGACATACGCGCTCGCGAGAGAGGGGGCTGACGATCACGCATACATAGCCCTAACGGCAGCTCGCAATTTGTTGTTAAATTAATAACCCAGTAAATAATTATTAAAAATATCTGAAAATTTGTAAAAAACTTCTTGATATACTGCTTAACAATATTGCCACTGACAAGTTACTCAATTTTTAAATTTCTCCGACTCTTTTTTCATTCAAAGTTAGACAAATTGAATTTTTCCTCGACATTAAATAATCATATAATAAAAATTAAACAATATGAATAAATGAGTTTTTTTATTATACTGTTGCAATCGGTAGCTTATAATGAAACTAAAGTCAAAATTTCAAGTCAATTTATTACTTTTTAAAGAAGTTGTCTCGAGTTATATGATTAAAAAAAAGTATTTTTTTCAAAAAAAAAAATTTCGTTTTATTTTTTATCCCGTAAACTAATTATCATATAAAAAAGTTTATCTGGAGAAAAATATGTATTTTTTAATTTTATCGACTGCTGTATTTTTTTTTTTTTAATTTTTCAATTTTAATTTTTCTTATTTTCCACCCACAGCAACATAGGGCCTAAAAGAAGCGCCTTTGGAAATTCTATCTCCCTTAATAAAAAAAAGCATTACTTATTTAGCAATTTTTTTTATCTCCATATAATGAAAAAAAAAAACACAATTTTTTTTTTTTTTTTTCTTTACAAAAAATACCGTCATGGCACCAGTACTCGGACACCCTCTAGTAGTCGGAAACTTGGCTGTTATTCAGTAGTTATGCCGATAATTTTTATTTTAAAATTCAAACAATTTTTCTAAATATTTCCACGTCTTATACTCTTTAATTTAAACAGATGGTTTTTGTTTTACAAATAATAGAAATATTAAAAAAAAAATATTAAAGGTAGATAAAATTATGTGATACTCAAACGGCTATCAGAGGGCACTGTGAGTAGTCGTCGTCGAGTGATTGTTACTAATTAAACCATTAATTTATGCGTCTGTCAAGTATAATTAATTTTAGTGTTTGATATTATTTTTTGTAAAAATGTTTGAATTATCCGATTAGATAAAAAAAAAATTTTGATAAAAATTTCATGAATATGAATAATAAAGTCCGACTACTGGGGACCTTTAATTGTATTTGGGACCAGTACCCGGATACTAATAACAACTAGTAAAACCGACAACATTACCGAACATAACCTAAATTTGTTTGACATTCATATTTTTTCTTTGTCTTAAAACTGGTACTTAACGTGTGCAACAACTGGTTCTCATAGCTTTTAGATGTCCGGATACTGGAGAAATTGAAAAATTTTTTAAATAATGAAATTTTTATTGAATTTATAATTTATACGAGTTTTTTTTTAAATTAAGGGAGTTCGAACAACACTCAATATTCTTCAACTTTTTTTAAAATTTTTAGAGTAGGTTTATGAAATAGTTATCTATCTTAGGCCGAAATTTCAGAAGTCTATACCTGCTAGTAAAATAGTTATTAATGTTTAAAGTCAACAACTTTTAACGTGTACGCTAACGTAAAAAACAAAAAATGTTAATAAAAAAACATCATATCTTGAATTTTCATGGTGTTCTTGTCTTCACACCTAAATAAAAAACTATCTGTATAAAACTTCAAAATCTTAGAATAATTATAGAAAAAAAGAAAAATTCAAGTTACCTGCTAGAAAGTTAAAACAATTAAAAAAATTAATTAATAAAAAAAAAAGTAACAAAAAATTTGTGATGCAAAATTGATAGATGTAGATTGATGGTGATGAACGACAAATATCTGTATACTGAAAAACCGATGCAACCAAAAAATATAAATTTAATAATGTGCAATCCGCACTTAGCGCCTAACAAGGCTTGCTTATAATATTTTTTTTTTTGTTAATTAATTAAATAGTGATTTTGAATTTAATTTATTAGTTTTTTTAAATTTTTTTTTTAAATTATATATTTTTAGTTAAACATGTTTTAATAGTATCATTTTATAATAAATATATAAATTATAAATAATAAATATTATATAGTACAATCATTATATATATATAACAATATTATATATACACAACGTATATGTATTGGTAAAGATTATATATTTAATAAATTTATATATATAAATTGTATCAAATATATTATAATTTATATATATATATTTATAGTTTAAATAGTTTTATTATATATTATATAAATTTATATATAAAATTATATATATACTATATCAATTATATATAAGATTTAATGTATATTTTATATAAAATTTTATATGTATATATAAGTTTTATATAAATTATATTTTATATAAATTTTATCAATTTTCATGAAAAATTTCTAATTTCAAAAATCAAAAAAAAATTTCCATCAGGATTCGAACCCGGACCCTTCTGGTTGGGAGGCGAGAACTTTACCTCGAAGCCACAAATCTTGTGATAGATTTCTATCAAAATATACATAAGAATATGACAATTCTAAATTTTTTTACTTTGCTGTTTTAATCACAATTCTATTACTGACTTTTATTCAAATATATAAAATTTTGATTTTAACATCTCTTCGTTCATATTATTATGAAAAAAAAGATAAAATCGGTATTTAAACCAGAAAGTAAAAAAATTGAGAAAAGTCATGTTCTCATTTATATTTTTACAAAGATCTATCATAAGATTTGTGACTTCGAGGTAAAGCACTTACCTCCCAACCAGAAGGTCCCGGGTTGGAATCCTAATGGAAGATTTGTTTTTGATTTTTTTAAATTAAAATTTAAGAAAATTTTTGAATAAAAACAATTCATGGGAGAAGGAGGGGAGGGGGGGAATGTAATAAAAGTTATATAAAAAATATATATAATTCTATATAAACTATTATATATAAATTATATATATTCGTTATATATAAATTTTATATAAATTATATACACGTTTTCGCCCAATCTTATATATATAATTGTTATATATAATTATTATATATAATTTTATATATAAATTATATATTTTTTTTCCGTGTGGGATACTGGTGCCATGAAGGTACTATTCGTACGGAAAAAATTTATTTGAAAGAGTTATAGAATTTTAAAAAACAATTTTTGAACCTAATATGAAACCTCTGCGACTACTCTATTCTGAGTTATAGCTTGTGCCGTTTTCATTTTTTAGGCAAACTATAACTCGTGATAAAATAAAGATAGAGACTTCGTATTAGACTCAAAACATGATCTATGGATCACATTTTTCATAAAAAATTGAAAAAATCCGATTTTTTTTTAAATTTACTTTTTAGGAAGAATCTTTTTCTTAGCTGCTGCTTTTCCTTATAAAATAAATGCAAATTATTTTAATAAATTAAAATACCAAGAAAAAAAATTGATATAAATAACCCTGGTGGAAATAATTCTCCGGAATTTCTCCGGATTTGCTCCGGATTACTCCAGATTATTCTGAATTGCTCCGGATTATTTCGAAATTGCTCAATTGTAGCAATTCTAAAATACTCGAATTCCTGTGTAAAATGAGGGAAAATAAATGACCAAAAAATTTTAATGGGCCAATTCCAAAGCGATACGGAGTTTTCCAAACTTTTACGGAGTATTTCCGAAATTTTACGGAGTTTTTCGGAATTTTACGGAGTATTTCCGGAACTTTACAGAGTTTTTCCGGAATTTAACGGAGAAATTATTCCCACCAGGGAAATTAATAAATAATAAAATTCTTTTGCAATAATAATGTAATTGAATATACTCATTAATTAATAAATTACGAAGAATAACTATTTATTAAATATTAAATAATAATAAATAAATGAACCAATAAATTTAAAAACAAATTAATAAATTAATTATTAATTTGTTAATATATTTACATTGAAGATGAAGTCAACTATCTGAAATCGGCCGCTCGAAAAAATCGCGGTAAAAAATCCTGTTAAGAATGTGGCTTTTGATTATTAGAAGAATTAACCTCAGTTCAATAATTGTATCAAACTGAAATAAATTAAAAATCGACTTGTTGTAATTACTTGTTATTTTTTGTTATTGTCACATAGGTCGTACCAGGATAGCTATTCTCGACATAATTAACCCACCTACATGGGATAACATGAAAACGCTTGAAAGCGATATAGTCGTTTGATGGAAACCATTGAAAAAGATACAAATAAAGCTAAAAATTAAGGTGAATTTCCACAAAATAGTTATCCCAGTCGCTCGGGATAACTTGCGGATAATTATGTCGAGATAGCTATCCACGGGTGCCGTAGCTATTCTTGGTCCCGTATTGCGGGAGTTATCGCGGATCCCGCAATAACGATTCGCCGACAAGAAATTTTAGTCGCGATAGAAAAAGATAAAAGCGCTTGTTGTTGCTTTCATCCCTGGTAGAAATAATCTCTCCGGATTTTCTCCGGATCTCTCCGGATTTTCTCCGGATCTCTCCGGATTTTCTACGTAATTGAGACTTCCGGAGATATTTACGGAGTAATCTCCAAACTATTTCTATAATATCTCCGGATTTTTTCCGGAATTTTGACTTAAAAAAACAAACACAAAAAAATTGAAAAATTAATAAGAAAAAGTAGGAATAAGAGTTTACATACAATAAATAAAAAAGAAATTTTTTCTGAAAAAATCCGGAGAAAATCCGAAAAAACTCCGGAATAATATCTCTGGAAGTCTCAATTGCGTAGAAAATTCGGAGAAATCCGGAGACGATCCGAAGAATTCTGCAGAAAATCCGGAGAAATCCGTAGAAATCCGGAGATAATCCGGAGAAAATCCGGAGAGATTATTTCTACCAGGGATGTGAAGCTGCTATAGTGGTATGCAAACGCAAAAATAAGGTAAAATTTACATGAAAGCAACAAAAAGCGCCTTCATGCTTTTCTATCGCGACTAATATTTCTTGTCGGTGAATCTATATTGCGGGAACCGCAATATCTCCCGCAATACGGGATCAAGAATAGCACCCCAGATATTATCAAAAACTGTAAAGTCCGGGGGCAATATCCAAATTCAGCCCCGTGGCACTCCCATGGTGAGGGACGTGACTTATCGTCCATTCTGGTTTCCATGACCATCCGTAATCATTTTTATTCTTTGACTAGTTTCGTCTAGTTTTGCCAAATTCAAAATAATGGACTTAGAAAAAAAAATGAAATTTTACAAAAAAAAAACTAAGTCCCTTAAAAAATAAAAAAACTTAGATATCTACATTATTCTACTTAGCTGTAATTGTAGCCACACAATCAATATCTACATCATTTTACCAGCAAAATTTTTTCCTCAGCTACATTTTTTACTTAGCTAGATTTTTTACTGAGCTTCAATTATAGCCAAACACACAATATTTACATAATTTTACCATCAGCTTAAGTTTTCCCTTAGCCAGATTTTTTACTTAGTTTTAGTTATAGCCAAACACACAATAGCTGTGTTCGATGGTCGTCTCGGCTCAGTTCCGTCTCACTTACGGCTCACTTATGGCGCTAGCGACGTACGGTTGTTTGAAGAACTACGAAGGCACAAAATCTCAATACAGGTGCCTATCTATATCATCCCTAAAATTTTTATTTTTATTTCTATTTCTTTCATTTACTATTTGCTCTTACCTGAATTATATTATCTATATTCATGTTGATTATATATTTATTAATTTATTGTAATAGATTATTATGATGACACTGTTTGCATAAAGTAAATAAACAATATTTATTGGGGCATTAATACAGTGATGATATAGATAAGCACCTGTATTGAGATTTTGTGCCTTTGTAGTTCTTCAAACAACCGTACGTCGCTAGCGCCATAAGTGAGCCGTAAGTGAGACGGAACTGAGCCGAGACGACCATCGAACACAGCTAATATCTGCATCTGTAATAATTACACGTGTAATTGCCAAGGTGTTGCTTAGAAAACTTGACACTATATTACACACGTATAATTCTACTGGTAGATTACTGGTAGTTCCTACTAGTAGTATTTACCAGTAGAATTCCAGTAATATACTGGTTGGAAATTACTGGTAGGAGCTACCAGTTATCTACCGTATAGAGTAGATTACCGGTAGCATATAATCCTACCAGTACCCGTATTCAGCACCCGTATTCAGAGGATGTTCTCATTAGGGCTTTTTTTTTTCCGATGGCGGCGCTTGTGAACTTTTTATATAGATTTTACATAGAAAAGCTTCACAAGCGCCACCATCGGAAAAAAAACGCCCTAATGAGAACATCCTCTGAATACGGGTGCAGAGGATGTTCTCATTAGGGCGTTTTTTTTCCGATGGTGGCGTTTGTGGAGCTTTTCTATGTGAAATCTATATAAAAAAAATTTTGTCAAGCGCCATCAGCGGAAAAAAAAAGCCCTGATGAGAACAATTTTGCCCCGTGAATACGGGTGCCGACAGTGATGGGTAAATGGTCGATTTTTGAGGTTTCATACACTTACAGTAAGATACTGTAAGATACTGTAAGAAACTGTAAGATACCTCTGACGCCATTTTGAACATTCTTATTGACTGTCGACAATTAGTTCTTATTGCTCGATATATATTAGTACATGTAATTTATTTGTTATATAAATATATATAAAATCAAGGAAAACCAGTTTGAAGGAATTAATGTTGCTTGAAACATAATTTTTTGGCAACATTAATTTCTTAGCTCCATCCTTTCCTTAGCTACTGCTTTTCCTCGGACATTTTCTATTTATTAAATAAATAATATACATGTCATTTTATTTTTAAAAGATGGAAATGTCCAAGAAAAAGCAGTAGCTAAGGGAAAGATGGAGCTAAGGAATTACAGTTGCCAAAGAAATTCTTTTTTAAGCAACATTAATTCCTTAGCTACATCTTTTCCTTAGCTACTGCTTGTTTTTGGAATTTTTATTCATTTAATAAATGAATTACATGTATTTATCGAATAAAAAAAATTGTAGCACGAAGGTTCCACTTTTATTCGTAGAAGGCGCTGGGAACGCAATGTAAGATACCTTGATGTATGAAACCGATGATGTAAGATACGGTATCTTACATGGTATCTTACACATGTAAGATACCGAGGTATCTTACCTACCCAACACTGGGTGCCGTTGTGGTTATCTGGGCGTACGTGTCCTAAAATTTTTGTTGCGCCACTGATGAAAAAACCAAGGGGTGCATTCCTTTAATAAAAAATTTTTTTTCGTTTTGCAATTTCGCCCTGTAACTGACTAATAACTAGAAACAGAAACAACGACAAAAGTGATAAAATTCTCTATGCAATATTCCAGGCTTTACAGTTTACGATAATGTGTGGTACGAGCTATGTGACAATAACAAACAATCACAACAAGTCAATTTTCTATCTATTTCAGTTTGATATAAACATTGAACAGTTATTCATCTAATAATTGGAAGCCAAAAAAAATAATGTCATGTGCCAGTACTGCCACTACAAGAAACAGCTTTTTCTTATAAAATTTCGGCCAGTATTACAGGGCGAAATCGCAAAACGGAAAAAAATTTTTTATTAAAGGAATGCACCCACGTTCTTCAGTAGTATGTGTGTGCACGGCAACACACTAGCAAACAAAGTTTACGCCGTACGCCAAAAGGCCCAAAACCATGCTTGTGTTCATGTCAGTGTGCCGCGCATCTAGCAAAGTTTTAGTATTTTAAAGTTATTTATTCTTTAAAATCCACGTCAGAAAAAATTCAAAATTTTTTATCGTATGTATCTTTGTAATCACTAAAATTTTGTAGTAAATGAAAGGTTTTTTAATAGACAACGAATATGCTAAAAATCAAAATGTGAGGTTTCTCCCTATCCTCATGTATAAAAGTTATCAACTTTGAGACTAATTTTCTCAAAAGAGCCACGTCAGAAAAAATTGAAAAAAATTTACCAGAGATATAATTATTTCATTTACAAAATAAGCCAAAAAAAAAAACAATTCAATAGAAATTCAATCTCTGGGAAGCAACCTTAACTCATTTGCCAGAAAATAGCATATTTTGTCATATTTTTTGTATGCTAGCAAAATCATTTTGATAATAGTTTTTTAAAAAAATAATGTTTTCTTCTCGATCACGTCGTTGTTTTAATTATGCGATTTTGTCGTTAAATTATTACGCAAGAAATTTTTTAAGTAATACCATTTTTTTTACATTTCTTCTTGTACATTGTCATTTGAAGTTTCTTGCATGTGGTCATCTCACAACTAGTTCTTATATATACGATACGGATCCATCATATTTATATTCAAAAAATATGACGATATAATAAGAAAAAAATTTAAAAAATCAATTTTTCCCGTAATTGTTTGAAAGAAGTAAAAATGAAACGTAAATAATTATGTTTAATAAATATTAAAAATCTTCCAGATGTTATAATATGCCATAAAAAATTAGCGAGTTATGACATGATACGCCATAGAGACATGATCCACTATAAAATGACATAAAAAGTTGGCGGATTATGTCATATTATGGCATGATATGCCATAAAAAATTGGCAGATTATGACATAATATGCCGTAAAATGCCATAAAAAGTTGGTAAATTATGTTATATGTTCAGAAACTTTCATTTTTTCGGATCTTCAAGATGGCGGTGATTCAGCCCGCTAATTTAGATAGGCACTGATTGAAAAAAACCAGAAACTTAGAAAAAGAACGAAGTTTCCCCGCCGGGAATCGAACCCGGGTCTTTTGCTTTCCGGGCAAACGCCTTGACCACTAACCACAGGGCTTCTTATTTTTTTTAAGTTTCATCAACTTAACTCCGACGTCCTTTTATGCGTCAATTCATTTTTTGCCATCTTGAAGATCCGAAAAAATGAGAGTTTCTGAACGGACCCATGATAGGTGCTTTCTTTTGGGTGTTTATTTTTTTTCACTTTAATGCGCATGATCGTGCACATGCGTATGTCATGCAAAATTGAGGAGAGAGCAGTGGCGTCGAAACAAATAATTCTTAAAAAATGAGAATTAAAACATGGCTGATCCAGCTCCTTATGTCCTACGCTGTTGCAATCTGACTTTTTGCCGACTGCTCATTCAACTGCGCATGCGCGAAAATAAACAGGAAAAAAAATAAACACCCAAAAGAAAGCACCTGATGTGATCTCCATCTGCGCACGCGTCGGCGCAGACGTGCAGAATTATTTATCTTAAGGTGAAACACAAGTTATTCTGTTTTACCGGTAAAGTCTGTATGCTTTTACATACAAAAAAAATACTATTATTATTATTTTAATTTTTTCCTATATAAAACACATGGGCTTTACCGGTAAAACAGAACAACTTGTGTTTCACCTTAAAAAAAATAGCTGTGCATTAGCACTGCACCCGTATTCACAGGGCATTACAATTTAGGGCTTTTTTCATCCACCGGTGGCACTTGTAGAGCTTTTATATGTAAAATCTATATAAAAAAAATTTTATAAGCGCCATCAGTGGCAAAAAAAAGCCCTAAATTGTATAAAATTTGCCCTGTGAATACGGGTGCTGGTATTATATTTATATTTAAGGGATTACCTCGGCCAAATTTTGGGGTATAGGAGAGGGGATAAAGCCTATGGTATGCGCCCAAGAAGACTAGAAATGCAGGAGAACTTACTCCCTATCTCGCCTGTATATGAAAACCGTATCGCTATGTGGTCGCCGCATAATTGAGGGGCGCTAGTAGTACCCGGGTAACGTGCGGGACTTGTATCGCTTTTTTTTTACAATGCGCACAATACAAACATACTCTGACAAACATCATGTGTATAATGCTCTATTAGTGTTTGTCAGAGTATGTTTGTATTGTGCGCATTGTAAAAAAAAAGCGATACAAGTCGCGCACGTTACCGGGGTACTACTAGCGCCCTTCAATTATGCGGCGACCACATAGCGATACGGTTTTTTGAGGCAAGTTCGTCCTCCTGTATTTCTAGTCTTCTTGAATGCGCCATATTGCCTCACAGATAAGCTTTTACACAATAAATGTGTGCGTGAGCGACCAAACCCCACACATAGTTCAGATCCCTATAATAACCTAATATTATTAATCCCTGAAATATATTTTATCAACTTTTTATTTTTTCGCAACAGATTTTTTTTTTTATTATCTTATGTTTAAATGAAATAATTATCTACATTCTCAATTTTTTTCAATATTTTTTTGTGTGGTTTTTTTTAGATATTTACTGTCAAAGTTGACAACTTTAACACGCAAGCTATAGGCGGTACCTCATATTTTTATTAATAACTTTTTTAAAACGCAACAGATAACGTTGAATTTCTATCAGTTTGTAGTGCTAGAAAAGACAAATTTTTTAATATAAATTTTTATTTTTTCGTCTGTTGCGTTTAAAAAATAAATGACTTTAAAATTCAAAAATTTCGCGAGAAGCGCAGCACACAGACATGAACACAAGCCTGGGGGACGTTCCAAAAATCACTCGGAAACTCGGAAGGTCAAGATTGTGATCATAGAAAATTTTTGATATTTTGTTGTGGTAGACATGATTTTTTGTTCATGTATTTTTATAGGCACAAAACAATAAATTATTATTGTTTAATTATTAATAATAATTATAAAAAATACTTTTCACAATTGTAATAAGTAACAAAAGTAAATGGCATATGCAATATGGCTGTTTTTGTTGCTTACAATATCTACAGTAACCTCTAGTTACTTTTAAGTTTATTTTATCTCTATATTTTTTCATCTACTGCGCCGGTCCGGGTTTCCGAGTGATTTTTGGAACGTCCCCCTGGCTTCAGTGTGCGATGGGTACGATGTAATCTTCACTTGCTAGTGTGTATCTAAGCACACACATACTACCAAAGAACTTGGTTTTTTCATCAGTGGCGCCACAAAAAATTTTAGGTCACGGGAATAAAAAATAGCGTTATTAATATACGGGCCCTCCGTGGCATAAATATTAGTTCGGTGATGCGACTGGAAAAAAAAAATTTTATTAACGGAATGCACCCATGCACCCTTGCACCCACTTAGGGTGTGAGTCTGGATTTTTTACTGGTAAAAAAAAAAATTTTTTTCAAACTGTTTTTAACCACCAAAAAGCAGAGCTATAAACCTGCGCCGACTCATACTGCCCACCTTAAGTTCGTTATTCATCTTTTTCACTTTCTACTGCTATTTACAATTAATTTATAAATTTATGTTGCGATTAATTAATAAAAATTAATAAGATTTACAACAATTATCTCAATTCAGTATGGCAAATATTGCTAAGGAATTAATGAAGATTACTAATTAATTTGGTTGGCTACATACTTTTTTTAGCTGTTTTTTATAATTTATTCATTAAAAAGCTATTGACAAAAAAAAATACTTCAACTGCGCCACACAAAAAAAAAAGTAAACAAAAACACCATGTGACTTCGAATCTTGATGAGACTAGCGTTATCACCGGCAAAAAAACGTAATACGTGCTTTCTTTTGTGTATTTATTTTTTTTCACTTTCATGCGCATGATCATGCACATGCGCCTGTCATGCAAACTTGATGAGAGAACAGTGGCGTCGAACAAGGAATGCTTAAAAAATGAGAATTAAAACATGGCTGCTCCAGCCTTTCATGCCCTACGCTGTTGCAAACTGACTTTTTTCTGACTGCGCATACGTGAAAATGAACAGGAAAAAAAGATCTGGTAACGTTTGTTGGGGCGTGTGGCCCGCGTTACCCGTTGAAAATTAAAAATTTTCAATACTCCGGCTAGGGGCATGATTATTTCAAATTATTGCTGAAATATAATTTAATGGTTTATCAACAATAACATTACTCGAATCAAGGCTTTTTTTTGGAGCCTTATAAACATTTTATTTCAACTCTATGATAACATTTTTTGGTCCGTTTTTTTGATTTTTTATTCGGCGAGTCATAACTTTTGTTATAATCAAGATAGGTAGTTCGTATTAGGCTCAAATTATGCGCCTTAAAAAAATCTAGTGACAGCATTGGGGTATCTTCTTTCTCTCAATAACAGTTTTCGAGCAAAAAAATTAAATATCCGAATTTTTTGTCAAATTTTGAAGTTTTTTTTTTTTTTCTCAAAAACTATTATAGATAGGGGAAAAAACCTATTATGCGGGCGATAGAGTTTTTTGAGACGCATAATAGGTGTGTTCGTTCACTTTTCACACCGAGCGTATTCACGGAGCGTATGCAAGGAAGCGCTAGCGTTTTGCGGTCATTTGAAGAAACTGTAGTAACTAAAATTTACTATTTATTTATTGCTATTCGTTTTTTCCAGTTCTTTCGCTCTCTTTCATTATTATTAATTGGTAACTTGTTCTTGCGTCTGAGAAAAAATTATTAAATTAACAAAATAAACACAATTACTGAAAATAACGAATGTTTTAGTAAATTTTAGTTACTAAAGTTTCTTCAAATGACCGCAAAACTCTAGCGCTTCCTTGCATACGCTCCGTGCATACGCTCGGTGTGAATAGTGAACGAACACACCTAATATAAGCCTTATACGAAGTCTCTCTCTTGATTTCGCGTTGAGTTATTCATTGCGCCGTTTTTCAGTTTTTTTTCGGCGAGCCATAACTTTTGTTATAATCAAGATAGGGAGTTCGTATTAAACTCAAATTATGCGCCTCAAAAAAATCTAGTGACGGCATCAGGGGTTTTTTTTCTCTCAAAAACGGTTTTCGAGAAAAAAAATTAAATATCGGAATTTTTTTTTCAATTTTATAGTTTTTTTTTTTTTTCTCAAAAAACTATTATAAATGGAAAGGAATTTTGCAAAGCGGGCGATACAGTTTTTTGAGATACATAAATTGAGCCTAATACGAAGTCTCTACTATGATTTTGCGTCGAGTTATTTATTGCGCCGTTTTTATAACTTGTAAAATTTTCACATAAAAACGTATGAACTATTTTAAGTTACATAAATAATAATTTAAGAATAATGAAATATAAAACAGAAAAGATTCACGAACAAAAAACCTTCGGTGATAAATACTCTCTGATGGATAGTTTAGACACCACAAATTTTTAAGTAAGAAAAAAAAATTCTTCAAAATTTACATTTTAGTTTTTTGATTAAAAACTATTATCAATAGAGCAAAAAACCTATTACGCAGGCGATAGAGTTTTTTAATGCGCTTCTTTTGAGCTTAGCACGAAGTCTCTCGGTTACTTAGTTCGTAAGTTATGAGCGTTTTTTTTTTTTCACTGATGAATTCAAGACTGCGGCTGAGCCTATGGCTACTAGCCTCCGTAAAAAATAAATACACAAAAGAAAGCAATGGGTGCATTCCTTCAATAAAAAATTTTTTTCCGCTCTGCAATTTCGCCCTGTAATACTGACTAAAAACTAGAAACAGAAACAACGACAAAAGTGATAGAATCCTCTATGTAATTCTCCAGACTTTGAACATTTACGATAATATCCTGTGCAACCTATGTGACAATAACGAGCAATTACAACGAGTAAATTCTCTTTTTATTTCAGTTTGACATGAATATTGAACAGTCATTTAGATAATTTTTCCAATAATTGAAAGCCAAAAAAAATAATGTCATGTGCTAGTACTGCCACTACAAGAAACAGCTTTTTTCTATAAAATTTTGGTCGGTATTACAGGGCGAAATTGCAGAGCGAAAAAAAATTTTTTATTAAAGGAATACACCCATGAGGTGCTTTCTCTTGTGTATTTATTTTTTTTACTTCACTGCGCATAATCATGCACAAATTTAAGCCATCCAAAGAAATGCTTTCACGTATGACTACAAGTACTTTATATTATAAACCAAATGTTAAAGAAAAAGAAAATTATATTAATGATGATGATGATGAGTTATCGGGACTTTCGTTTGATACAAACTAAATATTTTAATTAAAAAAAAAATTAAACAATATATATTGGGTGCATTCCTTAATAAAAAATTTTTTTTCGTTTTGCAATTTCGCCCTGTAATACCGACTAAAAACTAGAAACAGAAAAAACGACAAAAGTGATAAATTTCTCTATGCAATATTCCAGCCTTTACAGTTTACGATAATGTGTGGTATGAGCTATGTGACAATAACAAACAATCACAACAAGTCAATTTTCTATTTATTTCAGTTTGATAGAAACATTGAACAGTTATCCATCTAATAATTGGAAGCCAGAAAAAATAATGTCATGTGCCAGTACTGCCACTACACGAAACAGCTTTTTCCTATAAAATTTTGTCCGGTATTACAGGGCGAAATTGCAAAACGAAAAAAAATTTTTTTTTAAAGGAATGCACCCATTGTTTTTTAATTAAAAATATATTTTACATTAAAGAGTACTAAAATTCATATGATAAAAATTAAAAAAAATTAATATGAAAAATGTCATTATTAATAAATAATTATATTAATAAAAATAAGTAAATATGAATAAATAAATAAATAATAAAAAAAAAAAATTAATTGCATGGTTTCATTTAATTTATTTCAATAAAAAATTTAAAATTTCATTTTTTACCATAATGTCCATAATGGTATCCATTTTACCATATTTTCCCCTCCTTCATACCATATTGCTGTTTTTAGAGTTGGCAACGCTGACCTACTGACTTGCTCCATTCATATATTTAATACTACTATATTGCGCATGGGGCTCGATTTTGCTGGTTCCTCAAACGGTGCAGACAATCTCTCTGTCGCAGTCCTTGGAAGATTTAAGCAATGACAAGAGTGGGGATTCGACAGAACTCGGAATAGCACAACACATATACAGGTTTCCTCATACGTGAGATTAGCTGTGTATAAATAAACAATAGTCTGACCGAATTCATTTTTATTAATTACGTTTATTTATCAATATTTTAAAAGAATATTTTAAAAATAAAGAAACATGTTTATAGTAATATTATATGCATCATATATTTAAAAACAGAAATAATACGCACACAAATTCATTGCGCATGCATGTAAGTCGAGTTCTGCCGAATCCCCACTCTTGTCATTGCCTAAATCTTCCAAGGACTGCGACAGAGAGATTGTCTGCACCGTTTGAGGAACCAGCGTTCCACTTATGGGAAAGCATAGGCGATGCGCAATATAGTAGTATTAAATATATGGCTCCATTCTGTGACCTTCAGTAAAGCAGTAAAATTCGAGAGATTACCCTCCTTGTAGACCTCCATGCCGGTCATTCGGTCAATTAACAACCCTACACCCATTGTATTAATTTTTTTGTTATTTTTTTGTATACATATTACATATAGTGGCTGAAAAATCATTGAGTGCAATTGAGTGAATATTGCTACCACACATTGCTTGATTAACACTAAAGTACTTGTAGTGTAAAGACAATGGCAAGTCAGTTTAATGAGTCACAAGAATCTCTTAACATTTATTTTGTTATACTTGCAAAACATGGAGATAAAGATAACTGTTCGGAAAATATGTGCGAAGCTTATGAGGTGATTTACAATTTTTCAATAGCCTTGTAACTGTTTTATTACTTGATTATTTTATCTACAACATATCTATATATTTATACAATATATTTATTATAGATTTGTTTAAATTTACTGATAACATTTTTTTAAACATTAATTACTAATAGAAATGCGTAGCCAACGAACTGTCACCGGCTTGGATTCATGAAGACGACTGCACTAAACTGACACCAAAAAAAACAGATATTTTTGTTTTTCAAGAGTTTGACGGGAATCTTTTCAACAAATTAAAAACAACAAAATGCTTGTAAGATTGTATTCCAACAAAAAAGTTATCATTATATTTTTATCATTGATCATGAATGAATGTAAAATTAAAAACATGAATACCAGCCTAAAAGTTTAAGATATTAACGAAAATAAAACAACAACTAATATTTTATCCATCATTCTTAAGTTCTTAGACTCGTATTTAAGTTTTTGACTTATAAGTCATTAAACATTGCAATATGTATTTACAATAACTTATTTCAGAACTAAAAATACTGTACAAACTGAATTTTTTTCCTCACAAACATACACCAATTTAACAAAACACTTTTGGCATTGCAAATTAATCCATAAATAAATGCAGTTTTTGCAATATTTTGAGTCTACATAACAGTATTTTTATGTGATTGAATTAAATTGTTATTTAGGATCCTTTATGATGTATTCACAAGTAGAGGAAAAAAGCATATTATCAGAATTCTTTTTTTCAGCAGGATAATTGGACCAAAATGTCTTCTTCATTGTTTTTTGACGAACTCTCCGGTACCTAAAGGTACATCTCCAGTTTTTACTACTGCCATGGAAAACATGGTTATCGCAGTATCTGGTTTTACGCCTGAAAAAAAAGAAAAAATTCAACAAAAAGTAGAGTACATGGGTGGTATCTACATGAAACAACTACGCTCATGTGTAACACATCTCATAACAGATTCAGTTTCATCAGCGAAATATGAAAAAGCATCAGAAAAAGGTATTGAAATATTTTCTGAATCTTGGATAAATGCAGTGTGGGAAAAAAACCAAAATGAATTTATAAAAGCATCGGATCCGATATTCAATAATCACAAGAGTCCAGTTTTCATGAATTTAGTGGTTACATCGACAGGTCTTTCCAAACGTCAAAAAGAAGAAGTGAAAAAGTTAATTAATGAAAATGGTGGTGAGTTTTCAGGTCCACTTGATGGTACTAGAGTAAAAATTGTGTTGGCAAAAGAATATTCTACGATAAGTGAGAAAATTAAATATGCAATGCACAATAGCATTCCTTGTCTTCGATATGAATGGGTAAAAAAAAGTTTGCAAGCAAATTATGCATTGCCTTATAGTAGTTTTATTATTTCCCCAGGTGAAAATAAGTCAAAGTCTTCAACACCTGAAAAAAATTTAAGTTGTCCTTCTTTGAATTTTTCTACAATTAGTTGTATATCCAAAGACGCACAAAATGTTAATTTTATTGAAGAAACACTGACAAGTACTATAAATTCGATATCTCCTGCAACTGTTGGTGCTACTGTTTTCACTGCGCCTATACAGAAAAAATTAAGTACCCAAACTTGTCAAAATAAGTTTGACATTAATAAAATTGACATGTACCAAGTTAAAAACGCAGGACCTTTTTTAGACGGTTGCAACATTTATCTGGCTGGGTTTTCTACGATTTCCAAAGACAAAGTAAATAAAATTTTAAATTTAGGTTCTGCAACACGATTTGATGATATTTCAGATGCTCTCACACATGTTATAGTTGAAGACAGCATTAAAGCAATACAAGATTTAAAAAGTATCGAGTCAAAAAACTTGAATCCATATATATTGCATTTAGATTGGTTGGAGGCCAGTTTAAAACAGAAAAAACCTGCACTAGAAGATAATTATTTATTTTCCAATAAAGATGTCAATAAAGTAGCACCTCCTTCACCACTGAGTAAAAAAAATCTTCAAATGCTGATCACAGAAAATAACGGCCAACAATCACCTTCACCACCAAACTTAAATGATACTTCAACAAAAAAAAACACAAATCATGATGATGATGATGATGATGATGATAACTCTATCATGAAACAATATCGTCAACCAACTGTTACTGAACGCACTCTTGATCATTTATTACAATCAAAAAATACTTCACCATCAAAACCCAATAACAATAAATCACAAAACAGTGCTAATTTAGATGGACAAGATATGTCGGAAATACCATTTTCTCAAACATCAGATTCAGAGAGAATATTTGAAGGTATTACATTTTTAACAGTTGGTTTGGAAAGTGAAGAGAATGAATCAATTATTGCAAATATATCTAGTCTTGGTGGAAAAATTGTAGCGACAAATTTCTCCGGGGTTCCAGATTACGGAGTTGTACCTTTGGAAGGTGTAATTTTAAAACACGCTGTTAATGAAATAGTCACAAATTTGTGGGTCCATGATTGTATAGACAATGAAAGTTTAGTTTCTATAGAATATTATCATAAACCATTATCAATAAATAGAAATATTAAGCCACTCAAAGATTGTGTGATCGCTATTAGCTCTTATGGCGGAAAGGAACGGGAATATTTGTCAGAATTAGCAGTGGCGCTTGGTGCAACTCATCAAGAAACATTTGCACGGAAAACAAATCCTGAAAAAGGACTTTTTGGTGGAACCCATCTTATATGCACATCTCCCGAAGGAAATAAATATAGTGCAGCTGTCAAATGGAATTTACCGGCTGTAAATAAAGATTGGTTGATAGCATGTGCTGAGAGACAGCAGTTAGTTGATGAAAAGTCTTTTTTAATTGGAGAAACAATAGCTCCAGAGAGACAAAATCAAGATAATCTTTTAGTTAAACAAATAGTGCCTTCATTAACACCAAGTTTTACCAATCGAGTAGTTATAACACCTAAGCGGAATTTACAGGTCAATTCGCCTTGTTCTGTAAAATCACTAGAGACTCCAATTGTTGATAAGCGCTTGAGTCTTGCTCAAGATGGTTCACAAAGTTCACCGTTTAATTTTGCAACTCCTGAAACGCCGTATGGTCAAGTTTTTAAAGAAAACCCATCCCCAGAAACTCGAAAAGTATGCGCTAAATGGATTGAAGGATTTCCTGACAAAACCGAAGAACCACCAAAGAAAAAAAAACGTATTATCGATACACCATTGACTGAATTAAAACGTAAAATTTGGTCAGGAATGAAAAAACCGATTACTGAAAGCGATGAAAAAAATTTAAATTCGAGTATTCTCAATATTCAACAATTTGACAATGAAAATAATTATTCAGATTATTCAAAAAGATTACAGCACGATGAAAAAGATTCCGTAACCGAAAACAAAAACCCAGAATTGTCGTTACCGATAAATCGACAATTATCATTCAATGAAGATACATCAAAAGAAAATGATATTCAACAACAATTAGATGAAATGAACAAACTTCTTCGTGCCAATTCGAATAGTTCAACAGAAAGTCGTTTTTCTATTCATGATGGTAATGGAAAAATATATGAACCTAAACACCGAGAAAACAACATACAGGCAACTCTACCTGAAAGTGTCGGATGGGAAGATCCTCATCCAGTATTATTAAAATCTACACCGTCATCTGATGATGCTACAACGGAAATCACTGATACTAACTTAATACCACGTAAAAAAATAGTAAAATTTATGCTTTCAGGAATTAAAGACCGTTCAGGCTATGAACAAGTAATAGAAAACTTAGGAGGACAAGTATCTACCGATTCAAATTTTGATATAACTGCAACTCATTTGATTTGCGTACGACCAGCTAGAAATGAAAAAATGTTGGCAAGCATTGCTGCTGGTAAATGGATTCTTCATTGCTCATATTTGCGAGATAGCGAAACAGCTGGTAAATTTTTAGATGAAAACGATTATGAATGGGGAAATCCCAAAATGACAGCTGTTGGAACAAAGTTAATAAATGACATAGAGCATACATTAGCTAGTGCTGCTCATCGATGGCGTGTTAAACGAAAAAATGGAGGTGGTGGAGCATTTGAAGGAATGATAGCAATGCTACTTGTAAATAAAGATAAACATGAACAATTTGAAAGACTTATACAGGCTGGAGGTGGTTTAGTTGTTGAAGCGAAGCCACCGTACTCCAGTCAAAAAGATAAAAAAGTCACTCACTGTTTCGTGAGCAATAAATTGGATCAACCAACTGATTGGGCTATGCTTGCAAGCAAAGGCATACTTTGTTTTCAACCACAGTATTTAAATTTACAATTAACAACAAATGAGCCTATCAATCCCCGTGATCACGTGATTCAAGAATTTAAAAAATACTTAGCTCTAGTACCACAATAATAAGAATACATTTTTTTATATCGTCTTTATTTACATATTTTTTTAAGTAAATAGAAATATTCGACGAAATTTCATTTTATTTGATGAAACTTGTTTTAAAATTATTGTTAAATAAAGCAAAGTAGTTTAAATTTGTAATTTTTTTTAATACACAATTTATACAGAGGTTTAAATACCTAAAAAATTATTAAATCCAAATGAATGAATCAAGAAAATTTATTTTATAAACCTAATCTGGCAGGAGTTCTTCTATAAAGAGCCGGAGTTCCAGGTTCCCTTATGCCTGGAGTTAAAATTTCTTTCTTTCTTATTGATGCCTGTTGTTTTTCACTTTCTTCTTTTGCTCTGGTACGCATTTCTGCTTCGGCTTCTTTCATTTGTCCTTCCATTTCATGCATATGCAGCATTGCCTGTTTTCTATTTGCTTTACCGCTGCCACCTGTTTCTTTAACACTAAAAAATATTTGACCAAGTTCAGCAAGCCAATGACCATCAACTGCAGTAACACATTGCATATACTCTTTTGCAGTCATTATAAGTTCATGATACACAACATAATCTGGTGTAAAACCCATTCCAAATAATGCTGATGTTGGATGCAAATGACAAGGCATTCCAGTTCGACAATTAACGTATCCTCCAATGCCTTTTAACCTTGCTGCTTGATGAAAATATGCAGCACAGATACATTTTCTTACAATATCCCATTCAGTACCACAAGATACAACATTCATTTTTTGCTGTTTCAATATATCCTCCAGTTGCTGCCTTACTTCTCTTACTTTTCTCATAGCTTTAGCATGGACAAAGTGCTCATTACACCAAGAAGATGAATAACCATTTGATTTCCATTGTTGGTAAACATGAAGAAATGTAAGATGATCAGATTCAGGAACTTGGAATTTTTCTCTGGCTGAATCTGAGTCTTCTTCACGACCTTTGGGTCTGTAAAATATTGATGGTACAGAAAGCATTGAAACTATTATAAGAATTTCAGCTGTACAACCCAATGTTGAAGCGACAATTATCATTTGACATTGAGGTGGATCCAGCGGAAATTCAGCCATTTGTCTGCCTAAAGAAGTTAATCTTCCAGTATGATCTAGTGCACCGAGAATCCACAACTGATAAAGGGAATTAAGAATATTGTCTTGCGGAGGTGGATCCATAAAATGAAATGCCAATAAATCTTGTACACCGAGAGATTTAAGTAGTAAAACAGTATTTGCCAAATTTGTTCTTTGTATTTCAGGTACACCTGTTAAAAGTAATTCATCAAGATACTGTCGTCTTGTATAAAGCCTATAACAGTATCCTGGACCCGTACGACCAGCTCGACCGCTTCTTTGATCGGCATTTGCTCGAGATACTGGATATACCTGAAGAGCATCCATACCAATTCGAGGATTGTAAACTTTGAGTTTACAGTAACCAGAATCAATAACAAATACAATTCCATCAACAGTAAGTGAAGTTTCAGCAATATTAGTAGCAACCACACATTTTCTAATACCTTGCTCTGATTTTTGAAAAATTTTTGCTTGAAGATCAGAGGGTAACTGTGAATATATTGGCAGTATTGAAAGCTCGGGCGCGGTATCAATCTCACTTAAACGTTCTTCAAGAGATTCGCATGTCACTTCAATGTCTTCTTGGCCAGGCATAAATACTAAAATATCACCGGACCGTGGTTGAAGATGAATTTGAAGTACTTGTTTTACAGCAGCATCAACATAATCTTCAACGGGATTTTTAGAGTGATTAATATCAACTGGAAATGTTCTTCCAGGAATTGTATACATAGCAGCATCACCAAAAAAAGCTGCAAACTTGCTTGAATCCATTGTGGCTGAGGTTACAATCAGTTTTAGATCCTGACGTCGAGCTACAACTTCCCTCAAAAGACCAAACAGAACATCAGTTGAAAGAGATCTTTCATGAGCTTCATCCATGATTATGACACTATATCGATCAAGATCACCTTCTCTAAGTGACTCTCTAAGTAAAATACCATCGGTCATGTACTTGATAACAGTATTTTTAGATGTACAGTCCTCAAAACGAATGGCATAGCCCACTTCATCACCAAGACTTGACGTCATTTCATCAGAGACTCTTTTTGCTACGGACATAGCAGCAACTCTTCTTGGCTAAAAGAAAAAAAAATTGAGTCAATATATTAATTTTTTAAGAAAACATGTATTATGTAATAGTTAATGTCTACTCACTTGGGTGCAACCAATCATTCCATTCTTTGAATATCCATCTTCGTGCAAATATTGTGTTAATTGGGTTGTTTTTCCGCTACCAGTTTCACCTACAATTATAACGACATTATTTTCTCTTATAATATTTAATAACTCCTGGCGTACAGCAAAAGCCGGAAGAGATCTACGTTGATTTTGTATTTGTCTTTTTTTGAGATTGTAATCGGCAGTATTTGTCATAACAGTATTAATATGACTAGCATATTTTTGACCGGCTTTAAAATCAGTTTCTGTATTTGGGGCTTCTTTATCTTCATTTTTTCGATTTTTGACACCCATTATATTACCAATATTAGTGCCGTCAAGTTCCCAATGTTTTTTTTGGGCTTTACGACGCTCTTTTTGTTCTCGATGAGCACGAACAAGAGCTGAACCTTTTCGCGCTACTAATGCCATTTCTGATGTTGGATCTTTAACTGGAATCACTGGTTCTGGTTGTTTTGTAAAAACTATTCGGCCATCTAAAAATGGTGGAACTACGTTATGAACCAAGAGATGAACTCTGGCTTCTGCCTCATCATCGGGATCATTGTCATGTTCGAGAGAGCTCACAACTCCAGAAGTCAACATTCTGTTTCTTTCCCAGAGCTCATTATCTTTATTTATTTGTCGCTGTTGTGCAGAGACACGTTTTTGTCGTTTGGCTTCAAGCTCTTGTTCTTTTTTTTGAGTATATTCTTCAGAAACATCTGGAAAATGTGACGGGTGACAATCATCAAGAGCATACCATTCTCTATCAAGCCGCTGTTGTTCTTGCTCCCATTGATACTTATCAACGTCTGGGAGTAGTGGTGTTGAACTTGATATTTTCCGATTAGAATTCCATGGATTATGCTTAAATGAAGGAGTGAACTCAGATCGTGTTGAATCTTTGTATGACTTACTACTCCCGTTGAGTTTCGGCGTTGGACAATCCCATGAGGATCTATGACGAGATTCTTTGTCCAAGTCTTCATCTTCATCGTCCCAATTACTTTTTGATGTTGGATTCTGATAAATTAAGAAAATACATTGATTATCATATCGTGAAATGATTAATAAGTACTTTTAATTAAGTCATTTAATTTCCGTTTGAAAAGGAAAAGAAATAAAAAGAAGTTTTATAAACTAACCCTTGCTTTGAATTGTGGAGTTTGTGGTTCATCTTTAAATCTAGGTGTAATTCGACTTCTACTACGCTCACATCTACGCTGATCTGCATTACATTTATAATCTCTCCGATGCTTATAAAAATTAGAATCACGATCACGTTGCCTGATGTGTGTGTTGGATTCTGATTTTCTAGCATCAAGGCGTTGTCGTCTCAATCGATCTTCAAGTCGCCTTTGTGCCTCGTGATTTACTCCACCAGTGTGTGTTGGAGTTTCTTGAGCAGGTGCACGGTATTTTCTGTTTTTACCATCATTTTTTGAGGTCGACGCTTTGGGAGAATTTTCGTGATTTCTTGAACGTTTTTTTTCTGCCAATTTGTCTAAACCCAATATTGAAGGCATTTTAAACGTATGATCTGAAACTTTCTTACGTATAATTAAACCACCAGCTTCATTCATATCACATCCCTCCAAACGTTCCATATTATCGTTACTGTACGGCATCACTTATTTACAGTTTATATATAGGTATAATGAGATGTTTGTTATCCCAACCCAACTATCATGATTTTATGTAATTTTTACAGTCTTATATAGATGTAAATATTTTTTGTCTTATATCTATATATTTTTAGATCGTTGACTCTAAGAATGGCTTGCGGCCTGTGGCGCCATGTCTCAATCCTCGGGAATCAGAAAACACCGTAAATGAAAAAGTCTTTCTGACATAGGGTGCATTCATTTAATAAAAAATTTTTTTTCGTTTTGCAATTTCGCCCTGTAATACCGACTAAAAACTAGAAACAGAAAAAACGACAAAAGTGATAAATTTCTCTATGCAATATTCCAGGCTTTACAGTTTACGATAATGTGTGGTACGAGCTATGTGACAATAACAAACAATCACAACAAGTCAATTTTCTATTTATTTCAGTTTGATATAAACATTGAACAGTTATCCATCTAATAATTGGAAGCCAAAAAAAATAATGTCATGTGCCAGTACTGCCACTACACGAAACAGCTTTTTCCTATAAAATTTTGGCCGGTATTACAGGGCGAAATTGCAAAACGAAAAAAAATTTTTTATTAAAGGAATGCATCCATAGTATTGCGATTCCATCTATAAATATATCATCGAAAATTATAACTCTTAAACATAATAAATATATCTTATTTATCATTCATCTTGTGGCATAACATTATATCGGATAAAAGCAAAATAGTTTAATATGTAACTAGGAAAAGTCGATTTACGTAAAGTATTCAAGTCGGACATAGTGCCAACTGGATATTTACCGACATTCAATATCCCTATTACGGACTAAATGAGCTTAAAGAGACTTTATTTTTCGGATGTTCACCCTGAACGGTGTAACCGAAACTAGCGCTCCGGGCCGCAAGCCCTAAGAATACCAAAGAATACTATTGTAAAAATCATGGAGTTTAACACCTCCATGGCCTCCATGGTGAAAATACAGCACCCGTATTCAGAGGATGTTCTCATTAGGGCGTTTTTTTTCCGATGGTGGCGTTTGTGAAGCCTTTCTATATGAAATCTATATAAAAAAAATTTTGTCAAGCGCCATCAGCGGAAAAAAAAGCCCTAATGAGAACAATTTTGCCCCGTGAATACGGGTGCAGCAGTCCTACAGTCAGTGATGGGTAATTCGACGATTTTCGGGGTATCATACAATCATACGTATCATACGTATGATACTACATAAAGTGTATGATAGTTGAAACTGCCCTCTTTTTTTATAAAATGAACTAAATGATTTATTAAACTCTCACTCACACCACTGTACACAGCTGTCAAACTGTTTTTTTTTTTATTACACGATAAATAATAAATAAATTCATCAACGTGTATAAAAAATTATATTAGAATTAAAACATTATACGAGAAAAAAATTTAACAGTTAATATTATGACTTCTTTAAAAAATTAGCTCAGGAGTTTGTCTGAAATATATTAAAGTATGCCAAAGCTGTGTTCGATGGTCGTCTCGGCTCAGTTCCGTCTCACTTACGGCTCACTTATGGCGCTAGCGACGTACGGTTGTTTGAAGAACTACAAAGGCACAAAATCTCAATACAGGTGCCTATCTATATCATCACTGTGAATAAACAATATTTATTGGGGCATTAATACAGTGATGATATAGATAAGCACCTGTATTGACAATGCCTATGTAGCTAACATACGTCAAACATAACCGTATGAACGGCTACCATGCCACAGGGCATTACAATTTAGGGCTTTTTTCATCCACCGGTGGCGCTTGTAGAGCTTTTATATGTAAAATCTATATAAAAAAATTTTATAAGCGCCATCAGTGGCAAAAACCTAAATTGTATAAAGTTTGCTATTCAGGCATACAATTTAGGGCTTTTCATCCACGGCGGCTTGTAGAGCTTTTATATGTAAAATCTATATAAAAAAAATTTTATAAGCGCCATCAGTGGCAAAAAAAAGCCCTAAATTGTATAAAATTTGCCCTGTGAATACGGGTGCTGAGCCGAGACGACCATCGAACACAGCTTATATAGATAAGCACCTGTATTGAGATTTTGTGCCTTTGTAGTTTTCAAACAACCGTACGTCGCTAGCGCCATAAGTGAGCCGTAACTCCGTAAGTGAGACGGAACTGAATTATTATTCACATTATACCACTGAAATATAATAAAACTGGAAGCCGAACTTAGCGTCGCCGAGAGAGAGATTCAATGGATGGGCTTTTGTCCTTGTCGGTACAGTCACGTCAACTAAAAGTGTTTGAGACTGTACTGCAGTCCAATTCACAGGGCAAATTTTTTACAATTTAGGGCTTTTTTTGCCGCCGATGGCGCTTTTCAAATTTTTTTTATATAGATTTCACATACAAAAGCTCTACAAGCGCCGCCAGTAGAGGAAAAAAGCCCTAAATTGTAATACCCTGTGAATTGGACTGCTGAAATAATATATATATGTAGTACTTTTGTATACTCGTGTGTAGTACTAGTTTGTTTTGACGTTGACTGTACAAGATTTAATGTGCGCATGCGTGAGTGAGAGGGAACATCATCCAATATATTGCTATCTCTAGCGACACTCCGTGCATTGGCTAAGCATAGGAGTTCACCTTCCAGTTTTATTATATTTCAGTGCATTATACACATGATGTTTGTCAGAGTATGTTTGTATTGTGCGCATTGTAAAAAAAAGCGATACAAGTCGCGCACGTTACCGGGGTACTACTAGCGCTCCTCAATTATGCGGCGACCACATAGCGATACGGTTTTCATATACAGGCGAGATAGGGACTTCCTCCTGTATTTCTAGTCTTCTTGGTCAGAGTTCTGTATGAATCGTATTCTATGACAAGAGAGCTCATTTTTATGCTGTCGAGCTGCACCAGCAGTCGGCAGTCCAATTCACAGGGCAAATTTTTTACAATTTAAGGCTATTTTTTGCCACTGAATCAATGTTGCCACAGGAGGTACAGTTGTACTTTTTGAGGTACGTTTTTGAAACGCCAGTACAAAAGTACGCCTTTTTTTTTGGAGGTACGTTTTTGTTTTTTCTTGAGCTAAACAAATTGTATAATATGCGCACGCGCGCGCTCAATGTAAACACACTAAACAGAGGTATTTAAACCCGGTAAAATCATATATGTAATACTACTATATTGCTAACATCCTATCTTCCCAATAAGTGGAGCTTTTCTGGAGGCAAGAGCGTCGACGATATGTCCTTCTCTTTTCAGAGCAGTAAAAAATGAGAAAGAGTAGGGAGCGTAGGGAGGGTTCGGATTAACTCGACAACTCACCAATACTATTTTTACTTTCTCACGTATATTAAATAAATAAAATAAAATATTTTGAAATAATTGAAATAACTAAATGAAAAAAAAAAAAAATAAATGAAAAAAATTATTTTACTTTATTCAATATTTATTATTCAAATAATATAATTATTCGTACATTTAAATATATTTGTATACATATGTATACAATATACATATACATTAGACCGTTTCAAAAAAAAAAAAAATTCTTTTTTTTTTTCTCCCACCCCCTAAAATCTTGGTATTTAACAAGACAAACCATCTACTATTTTCAATTTTTTTTTTTTTTTTTTTTTCAATGTCGCTCATCGACTTTGAATATTTTCCATTTAAAATACATGTAAGCAGAATGTTCATTTTATACTTTTGTCTATAACTTTATCAATTTTTGAGCTAGAGACTTGGTAATACGACCATTCGAAAGCTCAAAAAAAAAGCTTTGAAATACATATTGAAGAAAAAATTTTTAATCATCTGTTTCGCGGCTAGAAAACTACGTAAACGTTTATTTCTAAACAAACGATAATTTATTTATTCGAAGACCTCTGGGCATTCATATAAAATTAAAAATTCGGCATATAAGATATAGTGTCTAAAGCTTTTTCATGAAGCTTTTCAAATAATTATCTTGAATTGAAATATATTGATTATTATAAAAGTTATGATTTTTTGAAACACTGAAAAAAAACAATGTTATTTGTGCAATTTTTTTATAAACGAATGAATGCTGTTTTCGGTTGGGTGTTTCAAAAAACCATAACTTTCGAAATAATCAATATATTTCAATTCAAGATGATTATTTAAAAAGCTTAATTGAAAAGCTTTAGACACTATATCTTATATGCCGAATTTTTAATTTTATATGAATGCCCAGAGGTCTTCGAATAAATAAATTATCGTTTGTTTATAAATAAACGTTTACGTAGTTTTCTAGCCGCGAAACAGATGATTAAAAATTTTTTTTTCAATATGTATTTCAAAGCCGTAAGCGACATTGAAAAAAAAAAAAAAAAAAAAAATTGAAAATAGTAGATGGTTTGTCTTGTTAAATACCAAGATTTTAGGGGGTGGGAGAAAAAAAAAAAGAATTTTTTTTTTTTTTGAAACGGTCTAATATACATATGTATACAATAGACATATACATATGTATACAATATACATATACATATGTATACATTGTGTTGGTGAGTTGTCGAGTTAATCCGAACCCTCCCTTATAGAAACAGTGTATAAGAGTCTTAATTAATGCTACGGTATATGTTTTTTATTTTTTTTTTCTATTTTTAGCACAAGAAATATAATCACTTATTCTTTCGAAAATAATTCAATACTCAAGTATTACAATTGTTAGTGTATATTTTTAAAAAAATATTAGAAATTTCTCCAATAATGTTAAAAAAAAATTGATTGCTGTTTTTATTGTTTTTGCTTTGATAAAATTTCATATCGACCAGCTCTTGTCGGCCATTTTTTAAAAAAAGTACATTTTTTTCGCCAGGAGGTACGTTTTTTATTTTTTGAGGTACATTCACAAATTCGGCTGCGGCAACACTGCCACTGATTGGCCTAAATTGTATAAAATTAAAGCCCTGTGAATTCGGGTGCTGGGGTTCACATCAATCCCGAGGAACGAAATTTATATATATCTTTATATACCTTTATATATTCACATATAACTTTATAAAATTTTATAAAATTTTATATAATTTTATATAATTATATAAAAATTTAAAGAAATTTTAAACTCTCTATATATAATTATATACAACTTTATAAGGTTACATACAGCTATATATAATTTTATAAAGTTATATATAAATGTGTACAAAGTTGTGAACGGTTTGTGTATAAGTATATATAATTATATAAAGCTATATATTTCTATATGTAGCTGTATAAAGTTTCATATAGTTTTATAAAAGTATATAAACTTGTATATGAATATACGAAGATATTTTTACCCAAGGAACGATCGTTATAAAGGTATATAAAGTTATATATAGTTATATACAATTGTATGAAGCTATATACAATTGTATATAACTATATATAACTTTATATACCTTTATAAGGCTATATATAGCAGTATAAATAAGTTTTATACATGTACAGTTTTATGTAATTATATTAACCTTCATAGAACATAATATTTATAAATTATAGTGAACCAAAGTTACAAATAATAATATAGAGCGAGTTCTACGGGTTAATTCATTTATAACAAAGATTCTTTATTATTTATTAAAATGTAAGTCACATTACACAATAAATATTATTTTAATAAAAAATGTATCACATATTCTTTCTAATGAAACGTGGTATTTTACAGACATAGTCACCGACCCGTATGACAAGTCTTATGTTCTGTATCATACTGAATTTGATCAACATATATTCGCTGGCTTCTTTAATTGGAATAATGTGTTTTATTCGGATTCCAACAGCATCATGAACGAAAAATGATAGGCTACTATCGAAAAAAAGGTCAATAAGTATAAGTATGTAAGCAAAGAAGATATAATAAGGTAAATAGAGTTTACACGGAAAAAAAATTTCATCAAATTTTACTATGCTGCCACATTACCAATGAACTATCTTTTGACTATTAAAAAATTTACTATCATTTTAACGAAAAAAAACAATTGTAGTCTTGAAAAATTGAAATGTACCATAGCAATTTTCTTACGTTTTTTTTTTGCTATTTCCCGATGAAAAAATTACATTGCATAAAAAAATTTTTACAGAAACCAAATTTAAAATTTAAAATAATCCAGCCTAAAAATTACATTGCAGCATAGCAAAAAATATTTTATTTTTTTTTGCTCTGTATATATTTATAAAGTTTACTCTGCTGTTGTGGACAAAATTAAAATGATCCTCTGAAAATTTACAATGTAGCATAGTAATTTTAATAACTTTTTTGGCATTCCTGTAGGTTTCACTAACAAATACAAAGCAACATATTTAAAATTACAATGGGGCATAGCAAAATTGATGACGGACTCAGAAATTTCAACTGCCCCCACTTTTTAGTCGACTGCGCAGGCGTGACTTTTGCTTGTTGATGTAGAACAAATAAATTTTTATTTTCACATGCGTTATCGTGGCGCATCGGATACTGCGTAGGGTTGGTAACCGAAAGGTATGGGGTTCAAGTCCTGAGCCTGGCCCGTTGTTTATGTCTACGTATTTAATGTAGAAAAAAAAAAAAAAGAAAAACATTTCTTTATAATATTTTTTTTGAGCGTTTATCAACAAAGCAAATTTTGCATTTGACCATTTTAAAATACAGTTATATATACATTTATACAATTTTATATAACTTTATAGACTTGTATGAAGTTTTATATAGTTATATAAAGTTTTATACAACATGTTATATATAGCTTTATAAATAAAGTGGCAATATAAAACCATATATAACTTTATACAACTTTATAAAATTTTATACAATTATATAAAGTTATATATAAATTTCGTTCCTCGGTATATACGACATGTTTTGATGATTTTGAGCACCATAACCCTATTAAGAATGTAAACAAATAAAGCTGTCAAATTTTCAAGTTGATTGTTGTTACTGTTGCAGACAAAAATAGAAATAGAGAAGGACAAAATGAATATTCCAGGGAGATTAAGATGAATTAATATGAGGTTAAACAATAATATTCGCAATATGTCTGATCCTACTGAATATATGAGTGAGCAACAGTTTTTAGAAAATTTTAGGTTTTGAACAAGATATTTTTTTTATTTTAGGTGTTAAAAAAAAATAAACGTGTATTTTCAAATTAATTTAAAAAAAAAATTTACTTTCTTGTCATCATTGGGTGCATTCCTTTAATAAAAAATTTTTTTTCGTTTTGCGATTTCGCCCTGTAATACCGGCCAAAATTTTATAGGAAAAAGCTGTCTCTTGTAGTGGCAGTACTGGCACATGACATTATTTTTTTTGGCTTCCAATTATTAGATGGATAACTGTTCAATGTTTATATCAAACTGAAATAGATAGAAAATTGACTTGTTGTGATTGTTTGTTATTGTCACATAGGTCGTACCACACACATTATCGTAAACTGTAAAGCCTGGAATATTGCATAGAGAATTTTATCACTTTTGTCGTTGTTTCTGTTTCTAGTTTTTAGTCGGTATTACAGGGCAAAATTGCAAAACGAAAAAAAATTTTTTATTAAAGGAATGCACCCATTGTCCTAAATAGTATATATGTATATATAAATCGATGTGAACCCTAGCTCGGCAGCACTCGGCAGCATGAAAATGAGCTCTCTTGTCATGGAATACGATTCATACAGAACTCTGAAAGCGTGTGGCCACTATCATAGTTTTTCGAACAAGTTCTATGCCATAGTCCATTTATTACCAGAAACATCTAGATTATTCCCAGTTATCACTGAAAAAGTCTGTTGTTTCTGGTAATAAATGGACTATGGCATAGAACTTGTTCGAAAAACTATGCTAGTGGCCACACGCCTTGACAAAAAGTATTTGAAGCGCCGCCATCGGAAAAAAAAGCCCTAATGAGAACATCCTCTTAAGACGGGTGCTGGCGATCGCCCAAGTAATACTCTTGCCAAAATGACGTCTTTAAGACGTCCGTTTTCGGATGTCTTTATGGCAATTGCAAATAGATGGCAGAAAGATGTCCTGTTTAGGACAACCCTTGTGGCGACTATAATGCGTCAACTTTAAGTACTACTTTTAACCATATTTTAAAGCACAACTATTTGAACCGATCGAAAAGATGTCCAAAAGTCAGCTATTATTGGCCCACGCTCATTGGTCCATAAAACGTCGACATTATGTTGTTCATGTAGACATGTCTTAAAGTCATCTTTTTGTACAGTCAAAAAGTACTGTAAAAAATAGACTGTTTTATAAACAAAGCTACGGATCCGATCATATTCATTCAGATGTGCGTCTTTGCAATAGTTTTTTTCTATCATAGATTATTATCCGAATTGTTGTTTATCAATTATAAAACCATTATCTATTAAAAGAAAAAACAACAGTAGTTCTATCTGAGCTCAGGACAAACATAAAAATTCAAGTTAAGTATACAGACTGTCCCATTTTAATTGGATAATGGATTTTTCTTGAAAAATATAGCTCAAATTGAAAAATGATCCAAGTAAAAGTTGTAGGGTTTGGAGGGGGACCCAGAAAAAAAAAAAAAAAAAATTCAAAAAATTCAAATTGGCGGAGTTTCAGGTATGAACATGGTTTTTTTAAATCGATACTGTATTTTTTTTTTGCACTAAAATGTTTCTTACATCAAAACTAACACTTTTTTATTTGAAAAATTTTTCGATAAAATCACTTTTTTTTCGGCCCGATTTCATCTGTTGATGGATTTTCCTAAAAAAAAAATGGCTTTGATTTGAAAATGATATTTGGAAAAGTTGTAGCGTTTAGGATGACAAACACGAAAAAGAAAAAAAATTTGGTAAAAAATTCAAAACGGCGGAGTGAGAAGCATGGATAAAAAAAATGGACTTAGCCAAAAATTTTATTTAGAAAAAGTGTTCATCTTGATGCGAACAATTTTTTAGTGAAAAAAAATTACACCTTACCTCAAAAAAAAAGATGGTCATACTTTAAACTCCGCCATTTTGAACTTTTTCAGATTTTTTTTTTTTCTTTCCGTGTTTGTCTCCCTGAACGCTACAACTTTTCTAAATGTCATTTTCAAATCTGAGCCATATTTTTTGAGGAAAATCCATCAACAGACAAAATTGGGCCGAAAAAAAAGTGAATTTATCGAAAAACGTTCCAAGTATAGAGTGTTAGTTTTGATGTAAGAAACATTTTCGTACTAAAAAAAAATATAGTATCCATTTAAAAAAAACTTTGTTCATACCTGAAACTCCGCCATTTTGAATTTTTTTTTTTTTTTTTTTTTTTTTTTTAAGTCCCCCGCCAAACCCTACAACTTTTACTCGAATCATTTTTTAATTCGAGCCATATTTTTTGAGAAAAATCCATTATCCAATTAAAATGGGACAGTCTGTATATAAATATTTATTTTAATCTTGGATCACAACCTAACCTAAATCTCGTTTATGATTAATACTATTATTTTCACTTATATTTATTAATTTACAACCGTTGAATCAATATGAACAAAATCCAAGTAATAATGAAAATCATGGGCCAAATTGCTGCACTCGTAATACTTTAAAATTTAACATAATTTTTTCGGTTTTTCTCTTTATATTTTAGTAAAACTAATACTGGGTATTTTTATGTTCAAAGGTTGTCGTCGAATGATTAGGATCAAACTCAATGAAATATTATTAATACTGAGAGATAATCGAAATAATCTTGATGTAGAAAGTCATGCCAAGTTTGAGTTCCAGCAGTGTCAAACAGTTCGAGATTTACAAATACTAAACGAAAGTTTACTTGACTCGAATGATCGTCAAAAACAATTTGTAAGCTATTTTTTTTTACTATTGAGTTATCTATTTGAAAAATTTTCAATGCTGTCCATTTTTATCGTTTCAGGATACTAAAATTGCTAATTTAGGAGGTAAAAGTCTTCAGAAATCCGTTGCACATGCTATGATCACTGTTATGACTGATAATGTTGGTGCAGAGGTAACATGGGCAGGTCTCAAAAAAGATACAGTGGCTATTTCAAAGCTTAAAATTGGAGAGCTTATAATAAGTAATCTATAGCACATTTTATAAATAAATAAATAAATAAATAAATAAATGAGTCAATTAATTAATATTTATCGGATTTTTGTTTTAACAGGTGGTATTATGTTAAATAAACCACAAGCAAGCGAAAATAACGTTCAAGAGCATATGAAGGATTGGATACGTCGGTCAAGTCAACGTGTTGCAGCAGCAAAAAAACGACTTGAAAACAAGAACAATCCCACCAATTTAGTTCGTGATTAAAACAAGTCAAACTACTAAGTCAAGGATTCTAAGTCAATTTTTTGGTTGTGAATAATCCAAAGTGAAAAATTAAAAATAAACGATAAGAGAAAAAAAGTACTTCTTAAAAAATAAATTTATTACTAAATTAAAATGTTAAAACATAAGAAAAAAAGGAAAAAAAGCAAAGCCATATTATTAAGAATATTATTTAATGTAAGCAACTTTAAAAAAGATCTGGTAACGTTTGTTGGGGCGTGTGGCCCTCGTTACCCGTTGAAAATTAAAAATTTTCAATACTCCGGCTAGGGCCATGGTTATCTTAAATCATTGCTTCAATATAATTGAATGATTTATCAACATTAAGGTGAAACAAAAGTAGTCCTGTTTTACCGGTAAAGCCCATATGTTTTATATAAGAAAAAATTAAAATAATAATAATAGTATTTTTTTTTTGTATAGAAAAGCATACAGACTTCATTGGTAAAACAAAACAACTTGTTCAAAATTTTGGTTGAATATTTACGTGATTAATGAAACGAAATTTACTGTAAAAAAAATAAATTTACATAGGTTCATGTACTAGAAAAAAAATATGCACTTTATTTTTTATAGCTCTAGATATGTTTTATCAATTGATCAATCAAAATTACAAACATTTAATTATATTTTTTTTTATTTTTACATATATTTTTTTCGGTTTTTTACAAATAATAATGGATTTATAACGTTTGAAAACACAACTTTTTAATAATATTTCGATACAAAAATATTTCATCATTAATTATTATTTGAATTTCTCATAAAATTGTCTTCAAACGCTCTTAGATTTCCTTTGTTGTTACTGTAAAAATTAAATTCCATTAGGATTATACAATAACGAGGCTATACTGTTTTTTATGTTCAAGCAATTGCATTTTTCATTTTGTAACATATTTTTAACGTTTTAAAACGAATCAATTGTCATTACTTACCAAAAAATATAAGCCTATTACGAAGTGTCTATTCCAATTCTACGGTGAGTTATTCATTGCCTAATTTTTCAAAATTGTCAAAAAAATTGATTAAAAATGCTATAACATCTAGGATAATAAGAATAGAAACATTACATTAGGCTTAATTGAAAGTTCTCAACAAGCTCTGTTATAAGATATGTGAGTTTTTTCTCGGCTTTCAATAGTTTCTGAGACAGAAAATTTAATATCCGTTTTTTTTTTCTTAATTTTGAAGTTTTATTTTTTTTTCTCAAAAACTATTGAAAATAGCGGAAAAAACCCATAATGCGGGCGATAGAGTTTTTTGAGACGCAAAATATGAGCTTAATACGAAGTCTCTTTTCCAATTCTACTTTGAGTTATTCAATATCTAATTTTTTTAGATTTGTTCAAAACCGTTATAACTTTTGGGATAATGAAGATAGAGAGATCAAATTAGATTTAAATGGAAGTCCTCACAATGCTCTATCATATGGTATATAGGTATATTTTGTGTCTTCAATAGTTCCTGAGCCAGAAAATTAAATATCCGTTTTTTTTTTTTTTTTTTCTCTAAATTTTGGAGTTTTATTTTTTTTTCTCAAAAACTATTGAAAATAGCGGAAAAAACCCATAATGCGGGCGATAGAGTTTTTTGAGACGCAAAATATGAGCTTAATACGAAGTCTCTTTTCCAATTCTACTTTGAGTTATTCAATATCTAATTTTTTTAAATTTGTTCAAAACCGTTATAACTTTTGGGATAATGAAGATAGAGACATTAAATTAGATTCAAATGGAAGTCCTCACAAAGCTCTATCATATGGTATATGGGTATATTTTGTGTCTTTAATAGTTTCTGAGACAGAAAATTAAATATCCGTTTTTTTTTTTTTAATTTTGAAGTTTTATTTTTTTTTCTCAAAAACTATTGAAAATAGCGGAAAAAACCCATAATGCGGGCGATAGAGTTTTTTAAGACGCAAAATATGAGCTTAATATGAAGTCTCTTTTCCAATTCTACTTCGAGTTATTCAATATCTAATTTTTTTAGATTTGTTCAAAACCGTTATAACTTTTGGGATAATAAAGATAGAGACATGAAATTAGATTTAAATAGAAGTCCTTACGAAGCTCTATCATATGGTATATGGGTATATTTTGTGTCTTCAATAGTTTCTGAGACAGAAAATTAAATATCCGTTTTTTTTTTTTTTTTTCCTCTAAATTTTGGAGTTTTATTTTTTTTTCTCAAAAACTATTGAAAATAGCGGAAAAAACCCATAATGCGGGCGATAGAGTTTTTTGAGACGCAACATATGAGCTTAATACGAAGTCTCTTTTCCAATTCTACTTTGAGTTATTCAATATCTAATTTTTCACAATTGTTAAAAAGTTCATTTAAAATGCTAGAACTTTTAGAATAATGAAAATAGAAACATAGTATTAGGCTCAACTGAAAGTTCTTGTGAAGCTCTGTTATGGGATATGAGGGTTTTTCCTCGGCCTTGAATAGTCTTTGAGTAAAAAAAATTAATTATTCGACTTTTTCTTTTTCTGTTTTGGAGTTTTTTTTTTTTTTCTCGAAAACTATTGAAAATAGCAGAAAAAACTCATTATGCGGGCGATAGAGTTTTCAAAGACGCATCATTTAAGCCTAATACGATGCCTTTATGTCAACTCTACGTTGAGTTATTCATTGCCTAATTTTTTAAAATTGTTCAAAAATTGATTAAAAAACTGATTAAAAAGGCTATAACTTTCAGGATAATGAAGATAGAAACATTATATTAGGCTCAATTGAAAGTTCTTAACAAGGTCTATTATAACGTATGTAGGCTTTTCCTTGGCTTTCAATAGTTTTCGAGAAAAAAAATTAAATATCTGATTTTTTTTTTTTCTATTTTAAAGTTTTTTTTTTTTTTCTCAAAAACTATTGTAAATAACGAAAAAATACCACAAGCGTGCGATAGAGTTTTCGAAGACGCATCATTTAAGCCTAGTACGAAGCCTCTACGCCAATTATTTCGTAAGTTATGAACTTTTGTTTTTTTTCGCGCATGAATACAATACTGCGGCTGAGCCTATGGCTCCTAGCCTCCGTAAAAAAAAATTTGACTTGTTAAAAGATAAAAATCTAATTTTCTCAAATAAAATTGTTTAATTATAAAATTATGTATTTAAACAAAAATAGGCATAAATTCAGTATATTAACTGTGAACAATGTGTAAAAAAATGGATCATGAAGTCGAAACAATAAATATACTGAATTTATTCCTATTTTTGTTTAATAGTTTATTTTCTATTTTCATTGATTTCAAAAAGCAGACCCATTTCGGACCAAAAAAAGCAGTACTTAAAGATGACTGAAAGATATCTTTTTATACACCTTAAATTCAGTTGATAGTTGTCTTTTTTTACTACAAAAAGATGTCATTTAGATGACGTTTAAAAGATTTTTGTTATGTACAAAAAGGCGTACTTTTTGTGTGGACAAAAAGAGTACTTCAAAACGTCCAAAAAAGTGCGACATTAGTTGCTTTCTTTCACAAAAATCTTCTACTGGAGCTCCAGATAAACGCCATCTGTTGGATCAGAAAGCGTCATCTGTGAGAAAATGGACAAATGTAATTTTCAAAATAGAAAATGGCCGAGCATTGGCGTCAACTCTGTTATCCCGGTTATCTGGTCGACCGACAACAATAACAAATAATAATAACAGAGTTGACGCCAATGCTCAGCCATTTTCTATTTTTAAAATCACTTTTGTACATTTGCTCACAGATGACGCTTTCTGATCCAACAGATGGCGTTTATCTGGAGTGATCTGGAGCTCCAGTAAAAGATTTTTGTGAAAGAAAGCAACTAATAAGTCATCTTTTTGACGCGCCAAAAAGACGTCGATGGCGCTTATGCTTAATGCCCCAATAAATATTGTTTATTTACAGTGATGATATAGATAGGCACCTGTATTGAGATTTGGCTTGCGGCCCGGAGCGCTAGTTTCGGTTACACCGTTCAGGGTGAACATCCGAAAAATAAAGTCTCTTTAAGCTCATTTAGTCCGTAAGAGGGATATTGAATGTCGGTAAATATCCAGTTGGCACTATGTCCGACTTGAATACTTTACGTAAATCGACATATTAAATTATTTTGCTTTTATCCGATATAATGTTATGCCACAAGATAAATGATAAATAAGATATATTTATTATGTTTAAGAGTTATAATTTTCAATGATATATTTTTTTTTATTTTCTCATATTTTGTAATAATAAATTTATGACACTATGTATTTCTATTAATTAGCATATTTTAATTTTTTAATTTTTTAAATTCATGTTATTACGATATTTATCATAATATATGAGTCACCTTTTAACGAAAAATAATGTTCAATAATTATACCGAATACGATAAAAATCACTAGTAATTTTTTACGAGTTTGTGTCTATTCATCGTCTGAAAAAAAATCCGTGTTATATTTATATGTAGAAATAGATTACAGACAACAAATAATCGTCGGTAAAATCTATCGTAAAAAAATTGGTTCATCTATATACATAGAGTACTCTTATTATCAAATTCCGCTAGTACGAATGAGCCAAAAACGATTTTAATCAAATGTATATATAGCTAATTCTACTTTTCTATATTAAAATTATTGTCCGTTTAATTGATATAGCCGAATAATAATCTATGTATATTATTTTACAACCTCTTTCTGTTTTCAGATTCAATCAGCTAAGCCGATCAATAGCTTTCTGAAGTTGTATTTTTATTGTCTAATCATATATTCATTTGTTCTATATTTTTCGCAATGTATTTTCTCCGTTCGAATATATTAACCATTATAGACTTTCTGAAATTTTATAAAACCCTAGTGATGATTCCATCATAATTATGTAACACTAGATTTTTACAATGCTCAGATTTGCATTTGTTATTAAAACGAAATACTAGAAATCCTGATTCATCCGCAAAATTAATCGATAAATAGGGCCCTGTTTTACTAACTCTTTTGGCACAAGATGGCGACACCATTCAAATTTATTTAAAATTTATAGACATAACCTCAAAATATGGTGTCAAAATACATACATCAATGTTGTTATTGTTGTTGTTGTTTTTTTTTTTTTTATAGTTACATCATTTATAACATCAAAAATTTTTTATTTACAATTAAAGGCTATGTATAATAATAATAACAACAACAACAACAACAATAATAATAATAATAATCGTAGAAAAACTGTACGCCTAAAATTTCTGCCTTATCGACGGTATTTTTTGGGTGATAAATTATACGGCGGATGAATCAGGATTCTCACATTTTGGATTTTGTAGAGAATCGTTTAATTAAAAACCATTATTTACATAGTTGTATTAACGTTGCATGCACACAAGCGGTCAATAATCTGATTATATTATTTTTACTTTTGACTATTGTTTATTCTTAAGATTAAAAACTTTAACGACTCAGGGTGACAGATGATTTTCACTGTCGTAGGACTATGAAATTGGTGTAACAATACAATAGGCCTAAGGTACAATTATACGATGCTTAAAAAGTTCCATAGCATTTTTATAGAATTGTTTATTCGGATTAAGTTTTTTTGATTGTGCACAAAAATAACAGCTTCCTATTTTCGAAAATTGGTGTAGAAATAGAATATTAATTTTATTGAAACAATATTTGCGGACACATAACTATTTGGTTGTTAAGTGCAAATTCAGAATTATATTTTATTATCGTTTATAAAGTGGCATTGAATTCTTTATCAATATTTATTAAAATGATAAAAAGTTGTAGAATAAAATTCGCTTTTATCACCAACTCGTATTAAGAGAATCAAAAGTTTAGTGTGATAATATCATATATTTTCCAAATATATGAACAAAAAAAAATTATACTTTTATCTAATAATATTTTTAGTAAATATTATCAACTCACATGAAACATAATTTTTTTTTAGTAGAATTCAGTAAACGGCAAAAAAATGTTTATCATTTTCAATATAATGCAAACAACAATATTTGAAATCTCTAAATTCGTCCTAATCTAATTTATAAATGATAATTATAAACGTTAATTAATAATTTCTATTTTTAAGAGTTCGGCCCAACTTAAGGAAAGTTCATTTACGAAGCTTACACTTCGGAATTTGGAAAGATCCGCTAGTCGGCTAAAACATTACGGCGGCAACTTGTTCTAGCTCACAATAGATGGAATCGCAATACTATGTCAGAAAGACTTTTTCATTTACGGTGTTTTCTGATTCCCGAGGATTGAGACATGGCGCTGCAGGCCGCAAGCCTGAGATTTTGTGCCTTTGTAGTTCTTCAAACAACCGTACGTCGCTAGCGCCATAAGTGAGCCGTAAGTGAGACGGAACTGAGCCGAGACGACCATCGAACACAGCTACTAGCAGTCCAATTCACGGGGCATTACAGATTAGGGCTTTTTTTCACCACTTAAAGCGTTTGTGAAGCTTTGGTATGTAAAATCTATATAAAAAAAATTTTAAAGGCTTGTGACCACTAGCATAGTTTTTCGACCAAGTTCTATGCCATAGCGATATGGCAGAAATAGTTCACATATGACGGCTATAGGGCGGCGTTTTAATCGTTTTTTGAAATTGTTTCAGCTATACCAACTTGCTTAGAAACACATAAAAAATAAATAAAAATATAACCTTTCTTATTTGTTAACAATTTGATATTTTGACAGTCAATCATTATACATATGTACTATACATGTGTAAATATAAACAAACAAATTTATTAATAACGCTAACCATTGTTGTTGTATTTTCTTAATGTTGGCTGTATCAAAAAATACTAGCGTGAAGTTAGCGGTTCTATGCTGAAAATGCTGCACGCAGCATTTTTTCAACATAGTCCTCGGCGGCCATTTTCTAGTAAATTTCTAGTAAGATATAGTGAAACAAGTGCTATGGCATAGAACTTGGTCGAAAAACTATGCTAGTGGCCACATGCCTTTAAAATTTTTTTTATATAGATTTTACATACCAAAGCTTCACAAACGCTTTAAGTGGTGAAAAAAAGCCCTAATCTGTAATGCCCCGTGAATTGGACTGCTAGTAGCTGTGTTCGATGGTCGTCTCGGCTCAGTTCCGTCTCACTTACGGCTTACTTATGGCGCTAGCGACGTATTGTATAAAATTTGCCCTGTGAATTGGACTGCAGTAATCTACTGGTAGCTACCGGTAATTTTCGTTGGAAATCTACCAGTAAGACCTACCAGTAGTCTACAGCAGTCCAATTCACAGGGCATTACAATTTAGGGCTTTTTTCCTCTACTGGCGGCGCTTGTAGAGCTTTTGTATGTGAAATCTATATAAAAAAAATTTGACAAGCGCCACCACCGGCAAAAAAAAGCCCTAAATTGTAAAAAATTTGCCTTGTGAATTGGACTGCTGGTAGATAACTAGTAGGGACTACCGGTAATTCCTACGAGTAACCTACCAGTAATCTACTAGTAGGTCTTACTGGTAGATTACTGGTAGGACATACCGGAAAGACTTACCAATAATCTACCGGTAGTTTACTTGTAGTTTTTGGCAGTCAATTAATTCACAGTTTGAAAAATAATAAGTTGCTATTAAATGTATCAATAATTGTTATATTACTTTTATATTACCAGAACTGCATCCATTGATTTTTTTTTTAAATTCAAATTTAACACGAATAAAATTAATGCAATTTATTTTAAGAAAGAAAATCCGGAAAAAAAACTTAAGGAAAAAAAGTAGCTACAGAATTGATCTGGCCAGAAAAATTTAGGCAACATTAATTCCTTAGCCACATTCTTTTCTTAGCTACTACCTTTCCTCAGACCTTTTCATCTTTTAAGAATTGAATTACACGTATTTTATTTATTGAATAAATAAATATATATAGGACAAGCAGTAGCTGAGGAAAAAATGTAGCAAAGGAATTAAAGTTGCTTACAAAATAAGTTTTCTGGCCACATCAATTTTTTAGCTACATCTTTTCCTTAGCTACTGCTTTTCCTTGGGATTTTTATTTATTTTAAATATGAAATACATGTAAATTTATTTTTTAAAAATACAAATGTCCAAGGAAAAGCAGTAGCTAAGGAAAAGATAGAGCTAAGGAATTGAGGATGCCAAAAAATTATCTTTGAAGAAAATAATGTTGCTCAAAATATAATTCTTTAGCAACCTCAATTCCTTAGCTACATTATTTTAAGCAACATTATTTCCTTAAAACATAATTCTTTGGCAACCTCAATTCCTTAGCTACATCTTTTCCTTGGACATTTGTATTTTTAAAAAATAAATTTACATGTATTTTATTTGTAAAATAAATAAAAATCCCAAAGAAAAGCAGTAGCTTAGGAGAAGATGTAGCTAAAGAATTAAAGTTGCTTATAAAATAAGTTTTCTGGCCACATCAATTTCTTAGCTAAATCTAAATTTTACAAATAAAATACATGTAAATTTATTTTTTAAAAATACAAATGTCCAAGAAAAAGCAGTAGCTAAGGAAAAGATGTAGCTAAGGAATTGAGGTTGCCAAAGAATTATGTTTTAAGGAAATAATGTTGCTTAAAATATAATTCTTTGGCAACCTCAATTCCTTAGCTACATTTTTTCTTTAGCTACTACTTTTGCTTAGACATTTTTATCCTTTAAAAATTAAGGTACATTCTTAGTTAGATTTTGTGGGCGTGTCTTAAATAAAATCCTATGCTTTTTACATTGAAGATTTTGTCATACCAACCCCAAAAAACCAAAAGTTTGAACTTTTCGTGATCATTTTTTTTGAGTTAACAATTTATTTTTTCCATTATTAATTCATGTTATGCAATATATTTCAATAAAAACCAACTATGTATTGATAAAAACAATTATTCTATAATATTTATTCATTTCAATATTGCACACAAAAATTTTTTTTTGTTAGTATGCATCACTGATTTGTATCAGTATGAAGTTTTTTATTTATATCCAATTAATATTAATATTTATTATCAATCTCAATTTTATATAGTTAATAAAACTATTTTTAATAATATTTTCATGAATGTTTGCATTTATGATGCTCCATTATTTTGTAATCAAATTTCTTTTATGCAATTTTAAATTTTCCCGCTTTTTCAATATCATGGCTCTTCGTTAGAAAATCAGTAAAAAAACAACTTTTTACCACATATTTTTAATTAAAATAACAAAATCAGTGCTGTAACTCCATATGAACCAGATATTAAAAAATTCCTTATTATTTTTACTATTATCTATCAGTTTTTTAATAAAATCTTATATTTAGAAATGTAATTTAGTTATGATCAAAAAAATTTCAAACATCCCCTCCCATAAGAGCCCATGTTTAACCTCTCTATAAGTAGCCAACTTTAATTAATTATTATAAAAAAAATAAGTCTGTAACATAATATATTATTTCACGAAATGATTTATGTTTCAATGTTTCAAGAAATTCTTATATTCGGAAGGTAGCTAAGAATGTACCTTAAATTACATGTATTTTATTTATTAAATATTTATAAATATATATAGGACAAGCAGTAGCTAAGGAAAAAATTATAGTGAAGCCCCCCAAGGTGCACCCTCAGTGTTCTGTACGATCATTTTTTATTTTTTTTTTTGTTGTTCGATTTGTTTTTCCATTTTATTGGAAATTAAATGACTGTCTTTGAGTTTTCTTTTATTAAAAAAAAAATAAAAGAATAAAAATTAAAAAAAAATATCGTAGAGTCTACAGATGAAGCGTCGTCGATTAAAACATTGCCAGAATTGATCGGTCGATATTTCAAATTGGGCCATGTCCAAAAATGGGCATATTAAATCTAATAAGGCCCAAAAAGTAAAAAAAAATATCATGTCTGTTTTTGGAAAAAAAAAAAACCAAATTTGTTATAACATCGACTAATTCGGTTCTGCGGTTCAAAAAATATTGTAAAAAAACAGTTCGTGACACTACATATCGTTGAACAAAAAAAAAAATGAACAACCGAAAAATTTGAAAAAAATATCGTAGAGTCTACAGATGAAGCGTCGTCGATTAAAACATTGCCGGAATTGATCGGTCAATATTTGAAATTGGGCCATGTCCAAAAATGGGCATATTAAATCTAATAAAGCCCCAAAATTGGAAATAAATATGACGATTGCTTTTGGCCAAAAAAAATAAAGAAAATGAGCATCTCACAAGCCAATTCGATTCAGGACTTCACGTTTTATCTCGAAATAACAAAAAGTCACAGAAAAGCGAAAACATAAGTGTCCTACGGAACACTAAAAATGTAGCAATTAATGTTGCCAAAAAAATAATTTCTTTACCACATACTTTTCCTGCCCTGGTGGAAATATTACTTCGGCAGTACTTTGGCATTTCTCCGTTTTTTGCTTATTTCCGGAGAAATTACTCCGGCATGAAATTAATGTCGGAAAAATTAATTTGCTACCAACCTCATGCCGGAGTATTTTCTCCGAAATGGGCTAAAAAAGGAGTAATGCCGGAGGAAGCCTGAGTAATGGCGGAGTAATGGCGGAGAAATTTTCTTAACCTGTTTCAAAACAGGATGGCTACTGCTTTTCCTTGGACATTTTATTTTTTTAAAAATAAAATTACATATATTTTATTCAATAAATAAAAAAAAATTCCAAAGGAAAGCAGTAGCTAAGGAATTAATGTGTCCAGAAAAATTATGTTTCAAGCAACATTAATTCCTCAGCCACATTCTTTTCTAAGCTACTACATTTCGTTAGACATTTTCATTTTTTAAAAATTCAATAACTTGTATTTTATTTATTAAATAAATGAATATATATATAGGACAAGCATTTTTGTTTTAAAAAAAATAAATTTTCTTAGCTGCATTTATACTTCAGCTGTATGCCGTAAAATATTAATTTATTCAGTAATATAATTACAAGCAAGCGTGTTATTTATTACGGCAAATACTCTAATGCTAAGGCTTTCGGGTTTATCAAAATGATTTGCCAGTAATCTACCAGTAGACTACTGCACCCGTATTCACAGGGCATTACAATTTAGGGCTTTTTTCATCCACCGGTGACGCTCGTGGAGCTTTTATATGTAAAATCTATATAAAAAAAAATTTATAAGCGCCATCAGTGGCAAAAAAAAGCTCTAAATTGTATAAAATTTGCCCTGTGAATACGGGTGCTGGTAGTTCCTACCAGTAATTTTCTACTGGAATTCTACTGGTAAATTACTGGTAGTTCTTACCAGTAATTTGTAACTGGAATTTTACTGGTAGATTACTGGTAGTTCCTACCGGTAGTATAACTGGAATTTTACTGGTAGATTACTGGTAGTTCCTACCGGTAGTATCTACCAGTAGAATTCCAGTTATATACTTGTTTGAAATTACTGGTAGGAGCTACCAGTTACCTACCAGTAGTAGTTACTGGTAAGCTAGCAGTAGATTACCGGTAGCATATCGTCCTACCAGTTGTGGTTATCTGGGCTCTAGGGTTAGCTGGAAACTTTTTGTTGATTTTCAGCTTTACCGGCAACCACCACTTTCTCACTTGGTAGCGCTTGGTGATGTTAATGTTTTGTTAAACTGACCTGCACCCGTATTCAGAGGATGTTCTCATTAGGGCGTTTTTTTTTCCGATGGCGGCGTTTGTGAAGCCTTTCTATATGAAATCTATATAAAAAAAATTTTGTCAAGCGCCATCAGCGGAAAAAAAAGCCCTAATGAGAACAATTTTGCCCCGTGAATACGGGTGCTCAAGAAGACTAGAAATACAGGAGGACGAACAAAACCAAAAAAAATATGGTCGCCGCATAATTGAGGGTAGGTTATGGTAACGTGCGCGACTTGTATCGCTTTTTTTTTACACTGCGCACAATACAAACATACTCTAACAAACACTAATAGAGCATTATACACATGATGTTTGTCAGAGTATGTTTGTATTGTGCGCATTGTAAAAAAAAAGCGATACAAGTCGCGCACGTTACCATGGTACTACTAGCGCCCCTCAATTATGCGGCGACCATATAGCGGAACGGTTTTCACTCACATCGGAGACGCAGACACAGCGACTGCGACACCAGCGCAGCAGCGACTTCTTGACGCAAAGCACCCACTTTTGACGTGTCCAGCTTCTTGACGCGCAGCATGAAACTTCATGACGCGCAGCTTGTTTTGGCCGCCATTGTTGTTTACATTCTGTCAAAAAGGTCACATGTTTTAAATTTGACAGAATGTAAACAACAATGGCGGCCAAAACAAGCTGCGCGTCATGAAGTTTCATGCTGCGCGTCAAGAAGCTGGACACTTTGCGTCAAGAAGTTGGGTGCTTTGCGTCAAGAAGTCGGCTGCTTTGCGTCAAGACGCTTGGTGTCGCGCGTCATGAAGCTGTGAGTGAAAACCGACCCTATGGCTGAATGCACCTGTGACATGTATTTTTACGTATATACATATATATGTATATATAAATGCATATGTAACTTACATTACCACCAAAAACTGGCGAAAAAACTGTTGACATGTCTTCAACAAAAAAAAAAAAGAGTTTTCAGTTATCAAAAAAAATGGGAAAAATATGACTGGGCTAAAGGTTAGGAAAAATATTTATAATCATGTTTATTTGATATATGTTCATATTAATAAATTGTATTTATGTATTTTATATAGGATGGATTACATCAATTGTGAATGCTCCAGAAGAATATCATAAATTATACTATACTCATCAAAATGAAGCATGGTGGAAAGCTTAATGCAAAATATCTTTGCGTGCTCATTGCACTGACTTCAGCATGTCGTGTGCATGGAGAAAATATTTTAGCATGAACATTATCAAAGAAAAACACAATTATGAATTTTGGTACGTATAGGATATTTGTTTTTTTTGTTCAGCGAATTTTAGATAATGTAATATAATGTAATTCATTTTTCAGTTGCTCCAACAGTCACTGATGAGATGAAAAAGCTTGACATAAAGTTGTCAGTATTTACAGCTAACCATATGTCAATGTCTGCAATTGATGATCTCAGTGAAATACTTAAATTACATGGTAAAGATACTGTATTTGAAAGTTTAGGTTTACACCATACAAAATGTTCAAGTATAGTTTGATAATTGGTGAGCAATACATAAGCCAAAAATTATTTCAATAAAAATACATTATATATTTTATTTTTAAGCCAGGAAAGACTATTTAATTTTAAAATATTATTATAAAAAATGTAAAGTTAATATGTTGATTATTGAAATAAATACAATTTATTTAATATTTAATATTATAAAATAAAATATAGGTGTGTTTTGTATTATTATTCGTCCAATTTAAATCCAGTCAATTCATTGTGTATACATTAGAGCTGTGAGTCGGTTATTAACCGGTTAATAACAGGCGGTTAAAAATTTTTCGGTTTTTAACTAAAAAAGGGAGGAGCCTGCGCACAAAATGCTGCGCGTACTTCATACTGCGTATGTACTATGTATTATTTATTAAATTTTTTAATTTTCAACAATAAAAATATTAATTTATTATAAATAATATTAACAATAAATATTATTCATTTAATGTCAAAAAAATATGAATAATTAAATTATGTTGACAAAAATTCAATCGTAGTGTCAACTGAAAAATTTGTGAATAAAAAAAGACAGTGAAAAACGTAAACATCATAACAACTTTAATTTTTATTGTTATTAATATTTTTTTAAACATTTTTTTTTAAAAGAAGAACTATCAGTGATAAATTTCGAATAATTATGGGTATAACAATTAATATTATAATTTGCAGTTGATGGGTATGTCATATTCAGCCCAGAGAGACTTGATTATTGTAAAAAGGAAAAGTGAGGTTAAACCCAGAGTTCACAGTCTACATTTTTGTTGTTGATGTGCATTGATATGTCATATATGTAAGTAAAAAAAGTAATTAAATTGAGTTCAAAGAGATTTAATAACAGTTCATATATTTTATAGATACTAATTTTAACAATGGGTCGTTCTGAATCTGAGCTTTGGAAACATTTTAATGTTGTTGCAAATCCTGAATACAAACACAATTGTGTCTTAAGACAAAAAGTTGTAAATATTGTGGAAAAAAATATGTTTCGAATGCTGGTAGAATGATGAAGCATCTTGCTCAAGAATGTCAAAATTGTGATGATGAAATTTAAACAAATTTTGAGGAAATGATTGTGCCAAAAAAATAAACTTGATGTCAGACAATCATCTAAGCAAGTTGTAGCACTAATTACAAAGAACAAAACAACTCAAAACAAAAGCTCAATTGACAAGTTTATTGATACTAAAATGTCCAAAGAAAATCATGATAAATTGAATGCTTCTTTTGCACGAGCAATATATGCCAGAGCTTGAATTAACATTATTGTACTTAAAAAAAGGGGTTAGAAGTATTATTTTTCTAAGTTCAAAGTACACCAAAAACTAATCATTTAAAATTTAAAAACACATCTAGTTTTTAGTTGAGTTTGTCCTTTTTTTTTTTTCTTTTTTTTCTCATAAGAATTTTGCTTATTTTTTTGTTTTTCATTTATATTTTTTTCTTTTTACTTTTTTTTTTGAGAACAAATTGCTAGTGCAAAATCTTGACTAACTAATGTCACAATGAAAATAAAAAGCTTTATTAGTTTTCAACAAGTTCATGGTATAAAAAAATATAAAAAACGTTAACATATGGTATATTTTAAAGTTTGTATTATTAGCTCCTTGTTACAATATTATTGTATAATTTTAAAAATATTATTAGTCTCAATTTTTCTTCTATTCATTGTTACTAATAAATTCAATATATGGAATCTACAGGTCTTGCTAATATTATTATTCCCAATCATTTTTATTTTTTATATTTATTTTTATTTTCAGTATGTATCATTATAATTTTCTTTTTTTAACCCTAATTTTATATAAATAACTAAAATATTATATTTTTTTTGTTTATAACAATTTATTTATTTATAATAATTTATTGTTTTTATTATTAATAATTAATTATATGAAACGTTGAAATAAGTCTCTGATTTTGGACCTATCGTGAAGCTTTAAATTCAGCGCATGCGCGTCGATGCCCCGCCCCCGTTCTGTTTTAAACCGGTTATTAACCGTCAAAAAAATGAATAACCGGCTAATTAACAGCTCTAGAATACATTCAATTTTAACATATAGGGTGCATTCCCTTAATAAAAATTTTTTTTTCGTTTTGCAATTTCGCCCTGTAATACCGGCCAAAATTTTATAGGAAAAAGCTGTTTCTTGTAGTGGCAGTACTGGCACATGACATTATTTTTTTTGGCTTCCAATTATTAGATGAATAACTGTTCAATGTTCATATTAATGCATATCAAACTGAAATAAATAGAAAATTGACTTGTTGTGATTGTTTGTTATTGTCACATAGCTCGTACCACACATTATCGTAAACTGTAAAGCCTGGAATATTGCATAGAGAAATTTATCACTTTTCTCGTTGTTTCTGTTTCTAGTTTTTAGTCGGTAATACAGGGCGAAATTGCAAAACGAAAAAAAATTTTTTATTAAAGGAATGCACCCTTTTACTATGAATTAAATTGGTCATTTTTACGTTTATAAAGTTGGATGAAAAATGGCGATATGTGGCGTTTTGAAGGTAAGGAGATGGCGATACGATGCTCTGAAAAACTGGTAACCCTGGCGCCGAGCGTTGGCTCCAGCGTTGCCACATGAGGCACAAATGTGCCTTTCGAGGCACATTTCTATGAACGGTGGCACAAAAGCACGCCTTTTTTTTTGGAGGCACATTTTTATCATCACTATTATTATATGCTTTTAAAACATTTTAGATCCAAAACATTTTAGAATTTTTTTTTTTCAATGCGATAAGAACTGCCTTCTTGCTTTGAATAACCTCAGAACTCGAATTTATTATTTTATGATGTTTATGTTTTATTTTTATGATGTTTATGTTATAGATATTATGTTTCGGAATGGAAGTATCCTTTTCTCTGTTCCAAGCATTGAGTACAACTTAAGAAACTCTTTCTAAAATATTCATTGTATAATACAATTTTAATTGGTGTTGATTGCCATTGAAATTAATTATTAGGGTTTGCCTATAGGAATCGATGCAGCCAAAGAAATTATGTGGTAAGCAACATTATTCATTAATTTTTTAGCTTCATCTTTTCCTCAGCTGCTGCTTTTCCTTGATATTTTAATTTATTGAAGAAATATAAAATAAATGCAATTTATTTCAATAAATAAAAATACCAAGGAAAAGCAGTAGCTAAGAAAAAGATGAAGCTACAAAATTAATGTAGCCAAAGAAATTAAATGATAAGCTGCATCAATTCCTTAGCTCCATTCTATATAAGATTTTCTGGGCTAGTGGCTTGCACTTTTAATTTATCCCGCAAATTACAACTTTGCTTACGTCACAACTTTTTTTTATTTTAATTTGTTAAAGTAAAATAAAGGCTTTTATGTAATTTTTTCTTATTTTTTTCTTAAAATAAAACGGTAAAGCTGTAACTCAGGGATAAATGTGTTCTTAGGAAAAGGCTAAGTACAATTTTTATAGCAAATATTCACAATGTAAATAAAATTACTTAGAAATTAAATCATTAATTAATTAAGTTATTAAATGAAATAATATTATATCACATCAAATAATGAATAATTATTTATTATTATATCAAATTAAATTACTTAGCAATTAAATTATTAATTAATTTAATTATCAAATGAAATAATATTATATCGCTTTAAATAATAAATAATTATTTATTATTGTATCAGTAAATTAAATAAACTTTTGAATATAAAGAAAATATGGTATCGCCATCTAGTGTTGAATTTTCAAAACTAAGTCGAAGCGCATCTATCTGCCAAGAGGCACATTTCCCCCTGCCTAGGAGGCACCAAGAAGACTAGAGACTAGGTTCCTAGTCTTCTTGGGAGGCACATTCTCTGAGGGTGCGAACACTGAAATATAATAAAACTGGAAGGTGAACTCCTATGCTTAGCCAATGTACGGAATGTCGCTAGAGATAGCAATACATTGGTTGGCATTCTCTCTCACTCACGCATGCGCACATTGAATCTTGTACAGTCAACGTCAAAACAAACTAGTACTACTCAGTATAAAAGTTACATTATATTTCAGTAGTCTCAACGAATTATAGTTGACGTGACTGTACCGACAAGGACAACATCCCAACCATTGAGTTTCTCTCTCGGCGACACGAAGTTCGGCTTCCAGTTTTATTATATTTCAGTGGGTGCGAACTCATGGGACCGCTAAAGTTAGCGGCAATATGGCCGATTTCAATATGGCGGCCAATAAGGCTGCAGCACCCGTATTCAGAGGATGTTCTCATTAGGGCTTTTTTTTCCGATGGCGGCGCTTGTGAACTTTTTATATAGATTTTACATGGAAAAGCTTCACAAGCGCCACCATCGGAAAAAAAACGCCCTAATGAGAACATCCTCTGAATACGGGTGCTGTTTTCAATATGGCGGTGCATCAGAGCATGCGCAGTTTGTAAATTCCGTGATTTGAGCACTTTTTGTCGAATTCCGTGAATCTAATTTTTACTGTTCAACTCAGTTGAACAGTAGAATTAGAGTCACGGAAGTCAACAAAAAATGCTTTATCCACGGAATTTACCATCGCCATATTGAAAACAGCAGCCATATTGGCCGCCATATTGAAATCAGCCATATTGCCGCTAACTTTAGCGGTCTCATGAGTTCGCACCCTCAGGGGTGCGTTCTTAAATAGAGAGTTACGGGGTAGAGTTAGGCAGAGTTAAGTTAACACCAGACTATAACCCCAGTCGTTCTTAAATGAATAAGGTAGAGTCAGTGGGTTAAGACTTAAACACACGTATATACGTCTTAACTCACTGACTCTACCTCGTTTATTTAAGAATGACCGGGGTTATAATCTGGTGTTAACTTAACTTTGCCTAACTCTACCCCGTAACTCGCTATTTAAGAGGTGTGTTCGTTCACTTTCCACACCGAGCGTATGCACGGGGCGTATGCAAAGAAGCGCTAGCGTTTTGCGGTCATTTGAAGAAACTTTAGTAACTAAAATTTACTATTTATTTATTGCTATTCGTTTTTTCCAGTTCTTTCGCTCTCTTTCATTATTATTAATTGGTAATTTGTTCTTGCGTCTGAGAAAAAATTATTAAATTAACAAAATAAACACAATGACTGAAAATAACGAATTTTTTAGTAAATTTTAGTTACTAAAGTTTCTTCAAACCCTGGTGGAAATATTACTCCGGCATTACTCCGGCATTTCTCCGTTTTTGGCCCATTTCCGGAGAAATTACTCCGGCATGAGATTGATGGCGGAAAAATTACTCCGGCATGGAATTGATGGCGGAGAAATTACTCCGGCATGAGATTCGTGCCGGAGAAATTACTCCGGCATGAAATTGATGGCGGAGAAATTATTCCGGCATGAGGTTGATGGCGGAGAAATTATTCCGGCATGAAGTTGATGGCGGAAAAATTACTCCGGCATGGAATTGATGGCGGAGAAATTATTCCGGCATGAGATTCATGTCGTAGAAATTGTTCCGGCATGGGATTAATGCCAGCAAAATTATTCCGGCATGGGATTGATGGCGGAGGAATTATTTCGGCATGGGATTGATGGCGGAGGAATTATCCCGGCATAGGATTCGTGCCGGAGAAATTATTCTGGCATGGGATCAGTGAAGGAGAAATTATTTCGGCATTAGATCAGTGAAGGAGAAATAACTCCGGCATAAAACTAGTGGCGGATTCATTTTTCCGACATTAACTTCATGCCGACAAAATTATTCCGGCATGAGATTGACGGCGGAAAAATTACTCCGCCATGAGATTGATGGCGGAGTAAATACTCCGGCATGAAAGTAATGTCGGAAAAATTAGTCCACCACTAGTTTTATGCCGAAGCATTTTCTTCAGCATTCATCTTATGCCAGAATAATTACTCCGGCATAACATTAATGCCGGAGTAATTAATTCGGCATGAGATTACTAAAAAACAATGTAGAAATGTTATATGTTCATCAATTTTATCAAATATATTTATTTAAACTAACCATCACATTTAATGACTCAGAAAAACTAAAATTATATTTTCGGAATGTGGTACGTTTATAATGAACTGCTTTTCCAAGATCTATAAATTTATCATCAATCATATAATGTACACGCCATGATAAATCAGCAGCACATTGACGTAATTTTGGCATAACACGTTGTTCAACATCTTCTCGTTGTAATAATGTTGCAATATACTAACACATGCATCAACAGCTAATAAACGAACAGAATCTTGTTCATCTCGTGCAAGTATAACAAACATTAGAATTGAATCAGATTTTAAATACTCAATTTCAACAACTTTCGCAAATTCTCCCAATTTTGATGATGCTGAACGTCGCCCCATTAGTGTATCATCTTGACATAAATTATAAAAATGATTTCTTAATTCAGCTATTGTTGCTGTACTTACACGTGGATAAGATACACTTATTAAACCACATGTCGATGTTCTTGACGTACACCAATCACCAGATGCCAAACGTTGTACCAATGGAACAAAATGTATCAACTCACAACGAGTATGTTCAGCACAAAGTGCCAAGGCAATCGTTGAAAGTTTTTTGATTGAATTTAATCGCAGCTATAAAATAAAAATATATTCATTAATTGTAATAAAATAAAATGTTCATCATATTTACATTTTAAACAAATTTTAAATCAACTGATATGATGAAATTAATATAAAAAAAAACAGTTTAGTTATAACCTCATTGTTACAAACACTTGCTGACTAAGATCGAGTTATTTTTTTTTTTTCAAACATAAAAAACTTTGGTAATATTTGAAAAATAATAATTATTGTACTTACTTGTAAATTTTCATTTTATAAGTCATTGATCAGAACTGCAATTGGATAAAGACTGTCGTCCGTTGGTGAGTCGGCTGCTGCCATTTTGCTGAACCACAAATTTATCCAAGCAGAATTCATTTATTCTGAGTGTTTTAATATTAGCCCTGGGCACAATATGGCTTTTTTTATTATTTTATTTGTTTATTGATATGATTTTCCATTGCCTTATATACTAGGGCACAACACTACAACTTTTTTCTTTTAACAAGATAATGAATAAAAACAATCTACGTTGCTTCCACTGCTATGCTACAGTGGCGCACACATGTATATGAGTAGCGATGGTGAGCAGTAGAGGTGGTATTTCTGGCAGCCGTCCGGCGACTCGGCGAGGATTAGATTATAAATGTGTGAGCGAACTTGACAATTTTTTTTTTTTATAAAGCATGTGTATGTGCGGGGTTGGATGTGGTTCTCCATGAACCAAAAGAACACAAAAGAATAGATTGTCATATTATAAAAATGTTCAACCGATGAAAAATACTTCTAGTTTGTCTGCTCAAAAATAGTATTTATTAATAACAATTGTAATATTTTCTCCGCCATCAATCCCATGCCGGAAAAATTTATCCGCCATCATTCTCATGCCGGAGTAATTTCCCCACCATCGATACCATGCCGGAGTAATTTTCCCACCACCAATCTCATGCCGGAGTAATTTCTCCGCCATCAACCTCATGCCGGTATAATTTCTCCGCCATCAATTTCATGCCGGAGTAATTTCTCCGCCACCAACCTCATGCCGGAGTAGTTTCTCCGGAAATGGGCCAAAAACGGAGTAATGCCGGAGAAAGCCGGAAAAAGCCGGAGTAACGGCGGAGAAATATTTCTACCAGGGAATGACCGCAAAACGCTAGCGCTTCCTTGCATACGCTCCGTGCATACGCTCGGTGTGAATAGTGGACGAACACACCTAAGAACGCACCCCAGTTTAGGCTCTGGCAACACTGGTCGGCTCGCTCCGAGCCAGCGTTGCCAACCATACCATAATTATGGTATGTTTACCATATTTTGATCTTCCATACCATATACCATAACGACTTTACCATATGGCATATACCATAATTTAGTTTTTTCACCAAAAAATCAGAAATTTTTTTTTTTTAATTACAAACATTAACATTTTTTTTTCATATTGGTAGACATACTTCCTCCTTGCTATGTACCAATCAAGAAGACTATAGAGAGATCTCTTGATTGGTCCCCAATATTTGCACCCACTTACACAGGAAGTTGATGAAAAATGTTGTAATGTGTGATGCTTTTTGGGTATATGTATAATGAGCATAAAAAATGATGGTGATGAATATTTGTATAAAAACTTATCTGAGTGTGTGTTAAATATTTTAGCACTCCCACACTCAAATGCTGATAGTGAGAGAACTTTCAGTAAAATTAACTTGGCTAAAACAAAAATAAGAAATAAATTAGCTGTACCAACAATGCGTGGAATATTATTAGCTAGTCAACATGTTCTTTCCAATGGAAATTGCATTAAATTTAAGCTATCCAAAGAAATGCTTCACGTATGACTACAAGTACTTTGTATGATAAACCAAATATTAAAGAAAAAGAAAATTATATTGATGATGATGATGATGATGATGATGAGTTAATGGGAGTTTTGTTTGATACAAACTAAAAATTTTAATTTTAAAAAATTAAACAATATACCTATATTGTTTTTTAATTAAAAATATATTTACATTAAAGAGTACTAAAATTCATATGATAAAAATTAGAAAAAATTAATATGAAAAATGTCATTATTAATAAATAAATATATTAATAAAAATAAGTAAATATGACTAAATAAATAAATAATAATAAAAAAAAATTAATTGCATGGTTTCATTTAATTTATTTCAATAAAAAATTTAAAATTTCCTTCTATACCATAATGGTGTCCATTTTACCATATTTTCCCTTACTTCATACCATATTGCTGTTTTCAGAGTTGGCATTGCTGCTCTGAGCGTTATATGGCCGACACACTATTTTTTTTTTCACTACCCTCCGTAAAGAAGTTTCACTTCAATAACAAATATTGTAGTTTGATTTATTCATGGTAGAAATATACAGGTAGGTCCATGCGCATACGTTTTTTTAAGCCAATAAGAAGTGCTGACCACCGGTTGCCATATTGGCTAAAGTGGCACGACTTTATTTAAATCATAAATTAAAATACATATTAAAGATGATCTTAATAAAAGATTAAAATAACAAAAATACATAAACACATGATTATTAATTATATAAAAAATAAAATACATATTAAGCTTTGTTACATATTTTTTTCAACTTATTTTTCTTTTTTTTTTTTTTTTTATCTTCTATAATTTGCTCATTAAGAACTCTGAGTCAAATGTACGTACAAGTATGTACCAAACATTGTATTGCATCCAGTGCAATATTTATATCGTTCTTTTTATCCAAACTTCTAGTTTGTTAACTAAATATGTAAAAATTTCGTTTATTTTTTCAAATTGTTTTTTTGTGATAAAGTAAAAGTTTAATTTCTAATCGTTTTGCAACATCTATAATTACGTAGAATTATCAAATAATATTTTTAAAGTTTTTATTTATTTTATTTTTTTATGAAAAAAACTTGTTTTTTTTTTTTGTTGAGATAGAGTATAGGGGGCCCGATGAAAAATTTCTATAGCCTAGGCAACCCTTTTTTTATTTTCGTAAAATTATTTTTTTGTAAATTTTGTGGCTTGCCAATTAATTTCTTTAGCGAAATTAATTCTTTGAAAATTAATAGGTAAGCCACATCCTTTCCCTATCCATTTTTCCTATGGCTTTTAATTTGTTTAAATAAATGAAAAGCTATCGACGAATGGCTAAGGAAAGAATGTGGCTCACCAATTAATTTCTTCAGCTAAATTAATTCTTCAAAAATTAATTAGTGAGCAACATCCTTTCCTTAGCCATTTTTTCTATAGCTTTTAATTTGTATAAAATATTATAACTTGAAAGCTATAAGAAAAATGCCTGAAGAAAGAATTTTGCTAACCAATTAATTTTTAATGAATTAATTTAGACAAAGAAATTGACTACTGTAAAAAATTTTTTTATCGTTCGTGTAATTGTGATGAATAGTTACTGAATAATTAAAAAAAACGAATAAATAAATAACATATAATTAAAATAAATGAATTGTTATGATTATTAACTTGAAACATAAATTTATGGGTGGAGGGGGTGAAATTTTGGAGTGAGAGGAAAATGTTTTGATTTGGTTTCCTGGAGATATGGTAACCCTACATGGATTTATTTATTTTTTTTAAATATTATAATGAATTGATAAGATAGTAATTTGATATTTACTTAGTTGTTGATTATTTAAGAAATGTTATTGTTTATCATTGTACACATTTTATTAAGCCTCCTCAACATTGCTCGACACCAACATGACATTTGGTCGCCATCAAGCGCTCCTTGAACGAACACCCCTTCTCCTTTTTTTGACTCAGAGAAAATGACTTTTTCAGAGCTGCGTGAACCTGGCACCCCACTTTATCGTAGAGACTTGTAGTATGGCTCATTTTGAAGGTCTTAATTTGTAGTAATTTGTAGTGAAAAGGGTTTAATTTGTAATTCAAAAATTAAGAGTGAAAAAAGGGTTAAAAGGTACTTTCTTCAAAAATTGACTTAGAGCGATGAGAGTAGGGCCAAAACGTTCGTTGGAATTTGTAGTAATTTGTAGTAAAAAGAGTTTAATTTGTAGTTCAAAAATTAGGTGTGAAAAAAGGGTTAAAATGTACTTTCGCGGAAAATTGAAGAAAAATAGTAATGAAGAGGTCAAATAGCTTTCTTAGAATTTGTGGTAATTTGTAGTGAACAAATTTTAATTTTGAGTTGAAAAATATAATGACACAAAAAAAAAATTTTTTTTTTTTGAGCAATAATCATGATAAAATTGCATAACTTCTTTGTTGACAACCAGAAAAAAATTACGAGGAAAATAAATGGAGAAAAAATCGTGAAAAATATAAATATATTTTTACTAAACCAGTTTCCCAAAAAAAAAAAAGTCAAAAAAGTGGAAAAAAAAATTTTTTTTTTACTCCAAAATATTGAATACTAAATAACTTTTTTATTTATTGACCAAAAAACAAACTAAAATATTGGATAGATAGAAAAACATCCTAGCTAATTTGTAGTGAAGAAATTGGAATTTGTAGTTGAATCATTTGTCCGGAAAAATTATTTCTCTCATATAATACCTTAATAAATTATTGCGTAACTTTCTTATTTATTGACCAAAATTCAAACTAAAATATTAAATAGATAGGAAAACATCCTAGCTAATTTGTAGTGAAGAAATTAGAATTTGTAGTTGAACCATTTGTCCGGAAAAATTATTTCTCTCATATAATACCTTAATAAATTATTGCGTAACTTTTTTATTTATCGACCGAAATTCAAACTAAAATATTAAATAGATAGGCAAACATCCTAGCTTATTTGTAGTGAAGAAATTAGAATTTGTAGTTGAACCATTTGTCCGGAAAAATTAATTCTCTGACATATTCCCTTAATAAAATATTGCGTAACTTTTTTATTTATTGACCAAAATTGAAACTAAAATATTGAATAGATAAGGAAACATCCTAGCTAATTTGTAGTGAAGAAATTGGAATTTGTAGTTGAACCCTTTGTCCGGAAAAATTATTTCTCTCATATAATACCTTAATAAATTATTGCGTAACTTTTTTATTTATCGACCGAAATTCAAACTAAAATATTAAATAGATAGGCAAACATCCTAGCTTATTTGTAGTGAAGAAATTAGAATTTGTAGTTGAACCATTTGTCCGGAAAAATTATTTTTCTGACATATTCCCTTAATAAAATATTGCGTAACTTTTTTCTCAAATGGTTCAACTACAAATTCTAATTTCTTCACTACAAATTAGCTAGGATGTTTCCTTATCTATTCAATATTTTAGTTTCAATTTTGGTCAATAAATAAAAAAGTTACGCAATATTTTATTAAGGGAATATGTCAGAGAATTAATTTTTCCGGACAAATGGTTCAACTACAAATTCTAATTTCTTCACTACAAATAAGCTAGGATGTTTGCCTATCTATTTAATATTTTAGTTTGAATTTCGGTCGATAAATAAAAAAGTTACGCAATAATTTATTAAGGTATTATATGAGAGAAATAATTTTTCCGGACAAATGGTTCAACTACAAATTCTAATTTCTTCACTACAAATTAGCTAGGATGTTTTCCTATCTATTTAATATTTTAGTTTGAATTTTGGTCAATAAATAAGAAAGTTACGCAATAATTTATTAAGGTATTATATGAGAGAAATAATTTTTCCGGACAAATGATTCAACTACAAATTCCAATTTCTTCACTACAAATTAGCTAGGATGTTTTTCTATCTATCCAATATTTTAGTTTGTTTTTTGGTCAATAAATAAAAAAGTTATTTAGTATTCAATATTTTGGAGTAAAAAAAAAATTTTTTTTTCCACTTTTTTGACTTTTTTTTTTTTTGGGAAACTGGTTTAGTAAAAATATATTTATATTTTTCTCGATTTTTTCTCCATTTATTTTACTCGTAACTTTTTTCTGGTTGTCAACAAAAAAGTTATGCAATTTTATCATGATTATTGCTCAAAAAAAAAAAATTTTTTTTTTGTGTCATTATTTTTCAACTCAAAATTAAAATTTGTTCACTACAAATTACTACAAATTCTAAGAAAGCTATTTGACCTCTTCATTACTATTTTTCTTCAATTTTCTGCGAAAGTACATTTTAACCCTTTTTTCACACCTAATTTTTGAACTACAAATTAAACTCTTTTTACTACAAATTACTACAAATTTCAACGAACGTTTTGGCCCTACTCTCATCGCTCTAAGTCAATTTTTGAAGAAAGTATCTTTTAACCCTTTTTTCACCCTTAATTTTTGAACTACAAATTAAACCCTTTTCACTACAAATTACTACAAATTAAGACCTTCAAAATGAGCCATACTACAAGTCTCTACGATAAAGTGGGGTGCCAGGTTCACGCAGCTCTTTTTCAGCGTTGTGTATTAACCGTTTAATAACAAACTCGCAGCCCTATCGACGGGTTGAAGCTATACCGCCATTGTTTCGCTCCCGTCTCAACGCATGAAACGACTTTCATCATTTCTTCCAAGGCATGCTCAATTATTCTTAAAATTTCAAGTCATTGCAAATTTTCTATTTAAATTTTTAATATTTTCACATTACAAAAGAGATGATTACCCCTCAGCAAATAACTTTTTTTTGAGCTTGAAATAAAATAATCGCCTTCTGTCTTTATTTTACAAATAGTTGTCTATGCTGGTGAAGGATTCTTGAAATCATTTTCAATCATGCCGGTATACTGTATAATGATAGTTTTAATTTAAGGCAGTATGTCAAAATATTGAAAAAAAATTCCCTCTCACAGATTTTGATCAAAGTAGGCTTATTTTTTAAGTGAAATAAAGATCTATTTTATCAAATTTTTTTTGTAATTTTCTACCACGATTTGACCGAGATAATTAGGGTCAAAATTGACAACAATTTAACACTTTAACACACAAGCATCGGAAGCATCGGCACGTTTTCACTTCTATTGAAAAAACGCTCTCACAGAAAACCTTTATTTTACTACAGCTTATACTTCTTTTAATAACAAAAATAATTTTTAAAAAATCATCGATTTCTACCACGAATTGTAAAAGTTATTAATTATTTAAGACGAAAATTTAGGGTCAAAAACAGTCAAAAAGTACCAGGCGAAGCATTGAAAATCTGCTGAAGTAGTATTAGTGTGTGTAAATACGAGGCGCCCTCACTCATACTTCTAAAGACGCGTCAGTAAAGTATACAAATTTTAGAAATTAGAGGGCACTTATTATTTTTTTAAGCTATGGTTACAAGGGTGCCTCTTTGAACCCAAAGAATTATCCTACCTTGGGATTTACATACTGCCTTAAATACCAGTTCCGATATATAAATTTATCGTCAATAATTCATTACAGTCTAGAATTTTTTTAACAAAAAAGAAAAATTGTACATAAAAAAATCTGTGGCACAGGCAAATATCAAGAGGCACGGTAGTGCCTCGAGTCAAGTATGAGAAAGAAATATATATGTGTTGATGAGAATATGTTTGAGATGAGATTAACTACTACTACCGTGCCTTATTATACATCAAATATTTTGTCCCCTTCCGTCTCAAATCTTTTAGAAATTTAATTAAAATATGATAGAGTTCAATGAGGATGTTGAGGTTTGGTAATGATCCCATAAATCGATGTCAAGCTTTTTTTTAAAAAAAAAATCAGATTTTTTCATTGCGGAAATATATATTTAAAGCATAATTGATATTTACGGTCTTTGCGTTTTTATCAAATCGACTAGATTTCTTCCGTTCAGTTGGTAAAACTTTACAATTACTTCTCTTCTTTTTTTTAGTGTTTATATTTTGATTGCACTGCAGTATGTTATTATTTGTTTGTATGCATGACATAACCTCTAAACTAATTTGACAGCATAAATATCAATTGTTTACTCTACAAAAAGATGTGATATCTCAACAAAAAAAAAAACAAAACAAAAAAAGTGTCAAGTATTCGAAATTGTCACTAACTGTGTGTATATTAATTAAGATGTGATACCAGAATGACAAGAAAGAAATATATTTTTGACGTTGTAATTAAGTCTGAACTATTGAAAAAAAAAAAATTTTTAACTTGACCCCACCTGGTTTTTCCCAAATAAAGTTTCAGTATTTAATAGACATATATTTTACATCGGGTGGGGTCAAGTTTAAAATTTTTTTTTTTTCAATAGTTCAGACTTAATTACAACGTCAAAAATATATTTCTTTCTTGTCTTTCTGGTATCACATCTTAATTAATATACGCACAATTAGTGACAATTTCGAATACTTGACACTTTTTTTGTAAAAAAAACTTGTTTTTTTTTTTTTGTTGAGATAGAATATATACCAACGATATATACTTCACACGAGCCTAAAAGTCTGGTAATAAAAAATGCAATCAAAGATCAATGTTACTTTACAATGAGTAATTGATTCATTCTTATTTGTAAAATATCAGTAGATTATTTTAGAATTATACCTAAATCAAACTGATGAAACTCCAAAATAGAAAATATAGTTATTATATGTATGTTGTGTATATTGTTCTCAATAATTAGTTTCTTTAATGTATAGCTTCAACTTTTTTTAGCACAAATTTTTTACCACTCAAAAAAAAGCTGATGTCTTACACTTTTTTAAAGTTTCGTGTGTATTTACAATATTTTAAGTAAAGAAAAAATTCGGTCATTTTAATAAAATATACATTCATTCTCTTTCGATTTTAATTATTTCGCAGTCTTTAGATTTTCTGTTTTATTGAACTTTTATAGTTACATTGCATGAAATTTTTAATTAATAATCGAAAATTCTTTCGATATTGTATATTTTTGGGATATTCTTATGTACGATACTATCGTGAATTCCTGTCTGCAAACGATGCATAAAGTTCTATTTATTAATCATATACTATAATTAGGTATTTATGGTTGCTTGTTTCTACATGAAAAGTTTCGTATTATGAAAGTAAAATTAAACAATGGTAATACATTTTTTTTACTTCTAATAAGAATCAGTTTAATTTGATTTTTGTAAAAATTTGAGACAATATATATTGTAAGTAGCAGTATTAAATGGGGGAAGGTATATTCTATATCTCATCATTCGCTGGTACATCCATCGATACCATCAACACAATCAAAATTGCTGTTGGCGCACTACTGATATCAAGGCGTTTAACAGTACTTTGCATCTCAATTTATTGCCCTTAATTTTCTCTTTGATTACAATAACCATTATTTCGAATTACCAAAAACTATGTTATCAACGCGTTATAATATTTCAATATACAGGATACATTGATTTATACATTTTGCCATTCATATGCATTCAAATATTTTTAAAATTATATGCTGAAAACTTAAAAATTTTACAAATCTTTGAGCCTTAAGCACAGATAATACATATTTGCATAATTTTCAACATAATAATTCATTATTATTTATATAATTAATTATATATCGAGTTACCTATATTCAATAGAATAAGTTTTATCAAGAAAAAAATTGATTGATTCTCGGTTCAAGTTCCAGAATTTTATTACTTAGGTGAATATTATTCATTTTCGTTTTCGTATATTTTGTTCGATTTACTAAGATCCGTTTTACTGGATTGTAGTTCAAACAGTCTATCGGTGGCACTACTGAGATTCGCGCTACTTATATCCATACACACTTTATCTGGTTTTTTGCGGAATTCCGGCTGTCGCTAATGTTGGGTTCTTCGCTAATACTATCTGGTTATCGGATTGTATAAATATTCATGCAGTGGGGAAAAAGAAGCAGATTTCAATTTGGCTTAATAAATATACAAATGCTTATTTATATTTGCATATCGTCATATTTTAGCAGTAAATCTTCTTTATTGATAAGCAAGAAATGAGCAAATCATAGATATACGGTTTTTCTATAATTTATTAAAGTGTTTTCTTATAACTAATGAAAGTTTTTATACTCACGCGATTGAAAGAGAGCTACAAGAAAATTCAAAGTATGTATGTCTATTATGCTATAAGAAAAAAAAGCGTATCGGCTATTCTCCAATACCCGTGTATTAGCTGTCAATATTTTCGTTTTTTTTTTTACTAACTGTATTAAAACTGTGAAAACTTTTTCTAATTACATATCAGCTTTTGAACTGTGTTGTTAGTCTTTTACAAAATCCATTTATTTTGTCATATATCTGCAGAGTGGTGTTACTAACTGAGTAGTTAGCAGAAAAATATACATTTGGTAATAAAACCGACAGAGTGCTTGCGGCAATTTAAACTCGCTTTTTTCATCACTTGGTTTATAATCGACTCATTATCCACTGCATTATCAGAAACACGGATTTTACATATAGGTATACTATATTTATCAATGCATCATTTCTTTGAATATTTTTTTATCTTCTGTTTCCTTCAAATTAATATAATTCTATTCTATCTAGTCACAATATGGATACGTTAACATAATATGTTATATTCTTTGTTCATAATAATGCAAAATAGTTATATACACTTTTCTACGATATTCTTTAACATTTGAAAGAAAAATGAAGGCTCACGAGGCCATACAAGAAACTTTTATAGTATTTTTTTTCGTTCGTTTGGATTTGATGCGGATTTGACGCCGATTAAAAAAAAATGGTATTACTTCCGTATATATTTTCATGAACCACATGTGCACCCATAGAAAAAGCCAAAAAACCCCTAAGAATGTGGACATGAAAAACAAATAATATCTTCAGCTACGAGGCTTTTTGTCGAGACTTACTTATAATTGTAGTGGTCGAAAGATGTTTCACACGACTTTGATGGGAATAATAAGTTTACAACTTATGTAAACATAATGTGTATTTAACATGCTATGAAAATAAAGTCGATATAATTAAACAAATATTCACTTTTATTATTTACATAAAATTAAAAAAAAACTACAGTGTTTCACCTAATAGATGTATATATTGTTGTTCTGATAAATTATCCACCGTTCGTTTTTCCTTATTTTTGACATTTTATAATTTTGTATAAAATATCTTATATGATAATATTTGTAAAATGCGCTGCGGGGGAAAGTTGGTAGCTAAGTAGCTAAGTAAAAAATTGGGCTGGTAAAATAAGCTAGATATTAATTGTTTGGCTATTATTAAGGCTAAGTAAAATATCTAGCAGCTAGTAAAAAATCTAGCGGCTCAGTAAAAAATTTAGCTGGTAAAATAAGCTAGATGTTGATTGTTTAGCTATTATTAAGGCTAAGTAGAATATTCAGCAGCTAGCAAAATATCTAAATTGGCCTAAAAGTAAAAAATAAAAAATTTTTTTTTATATTTGGCAAAACTAAGTGCCTTTTTTAATTTTTTTTCCTAAGTCCCTTTTTTCAACCGGCTAATCTAGGCAAAAATCGGACAAGAATACAAATGAGGTAAAGCGGCATAATCCGAGGGTCGGTCACGTCTCTCACCGCCGGGGCTACGGCACTGAATTTGGACATTCCTGAAAGTTATTCATTATCCAACATGTGTGCTACAGCTGTATAATGCATATATCAACTCTACATTCAACTTTCCAGCAAACCTATGCTGGTAAATGTTCTATAAATAATAACATTGCACTTGAAACTATGCGCTCTAAAATATTTCAAGCCTTACTGTTTATATTTTTATTCAATAAAAAATATTAATAATCGTATTCATTAGTGATATTTTTCGTTAGATTCAAGCTTTTAGATAAACTTTCAAAGTCTGTTATGTAGTTAAATATACATTGCAAAAAATGTTATGATTAAATTATGCTGTCGTTCTGCGATGCTCAAAACAATCACGTTATTTCCGTTAGGGTAAAATAATTTCCGATTATTTAAAAAAAACACGAAGTTATAGTTTAATAATTTCAATTCTCAATTTAATCATTGATATTTTTAATTTGATCATTAGTTTTCGATGAAATTAAATCTTTTTTTTTTCGGATGTTTATCGAATGATGTTGTGAGATATATTCGAACCGATAAAAACGTAACAGTTCAATATTTTAAGTGAAAATATCATTTGTACACACAGCATAAAAAAATTTGATTATAACTTTCACAAAAAAATGTCAACTGAAAAAAAAAAGATCTTCGATTTTTTTAATTACATGGCCAAATGAAAAACAAATATTGACAAAAAAAATTTTTGATTATTAAGTTTTTCGTTGGCTTAGTAGCTGCTTTCTTTTGTGCACCTATTTTTTTTCACTTTCATGCGCATGATCATGCACATGCGCCTGTCATGCAAACTTGATGAGAGAGCAGTAGCGTCGAACAAATAATTCTTAAAAAATAAGAATTAAAACGAGGCTGATCCAGCCCCTCATGTCCTACGCTGTTGCAAACTGACTTCTTGCTGACTGCGCATTCAATTGCGCATGCGCGAGAATAAACACGAAAAAAATAAATACACAAAAGAAAGCACCTATTGGCAGCGTTCTTTGACTTTTTTTTTTCGTGCATCATGACCACGCATAAGCGCAGTATCTGAAAAATAACGTGCGTTTTTAGGTTGTTTGTTGGTGTGGGGTTTTCACACATATGTAATTCAAAAATTTTACTTGATTCCATTGACTTCTGCCTAATTGCGCGGTCAGAACGCGCTACAAAAAACTGGCCGAAGAACGCTTTCAGCAGTTCAATTTCCAGCACCCGTATTCAGAGGATGTTCTCATTAGGGCTTTTTTTTCCGATGGCGGCGCGTGTGAACTTTTCATATAGATTTTACATAGAAAAGCTTCACAAGCGCCACCATCGGAAAAAAAGCCCTAATGAGAACATCCACTGAATACGGCAGTCCAATTCACAGGGCATTAAAATTTAGGGCTTTTTTCATCCACCGGTGGCGCTTGTCGAGCTTTTATATGTAAAATCTATATAAAAAAAATTTTACAAGCGCTATCACCGGCGAAAAAAAGCCCTAAATTGTAAAAAATTTGCCGTGTGAATTGGGCTGCGGGTGCAGCACCCGTATTCACGGGGCAAAATTGTTCTCATTAGGGCTTTTTTTTCCGCTGATAACGTTTGACAAAATTTTTTTTATATAGACTTCATATAAAAAAGCTTCACAAACGCCACCATCGGAAAAAAAACGCCCTAATGAGAACATCCTTTGAATTTAGGGCTTTTTACCTCCACTGGTAGCGCTTGTGGAGCTTTTGTATGTGAAATCTATATAAAAAAAATTTTACAAGCGACATCACCGGCAAAAAAAAGCCCTAAATTGTGAAAAATTTGACCTGTGAATTGGACTGCTGCACCAGCACCCGTATTCAGAGGATGTTCTCATTAGGGCGTTTTTTCTCCGATGGTGGCGTTTGTGAAGCTTTTCTATGTGAAATCTATATAAAAAAAATTTTGTCAAGCGCCAACAGCGGAAAAAAAAAGCCCTAACGAGAACAATTTTGCCCCGTGAATACGGGTGCCGTATTCACAGGGCAAATTTTATACAATTTAGAGCTTTTTTTTGCTACTGCTGGCGCTTATAAAATTTTTTTTATATAGATTTTACATGTAAAAGCACCACAAGCGCCACCCGTAGATAAAAAAAGCCCTAAATTGTAATGCCCTGTGAATACGGGTGCCGCAGTCCAATTCACAGCACCCGTATTCAGAGGATGTTCTCATTAGGGCCTTTTTTTCCGATGGTGGCGTTTGTGAAGCTTTGCCAGCTCAATAGCAGATTTCTTCGAAAATGAATTAAAATAATAAACAAAATTATATTTATTAATTTTAAATTCAATTGATGACTGAAAAATAGTTAAGGGATTTGGACGATTTTTTTCGGAATATGAGAAAGAAATGAAATTTATACAGTAGATTTTTGAAATACTAATACATTTTATGTGATTTTTTGGTAATTGTTTGGAAGCTCGTTTTTTTTTTATTAATTTTTAAAGTTGACAACTTTTAACATTGGCTCTTATGGAGAATGCGATTTTCGTCAAAAAAAAATCCATTAAAATACCAATATCTCCAATCGACAATATGACATCATGAAAAAAAAACTATCGGGTTATAAAATGAGACAAAAGAAAACGTATAGAAAAAAAATAAAAGAGGTTTGGAGCATGGTTTTTTTACAATTAATAATTAAAGTATGAAAAAATGGATTTTTATGAGGAATTATTGAAAAATCACTAGAGACCTCTTGCGGATGACTTTTAGAAACACAATATTTCTATGAGTGCGAAAAAGACAAAAAACAGAGAAAAAATGTTGTCTCTCTCTTCGTTTTAAAAAATCGTCCAAATCCCTTAATTGTAATTTAATTTATAAAATAAATGAAGAGCTATAGAAAAAATGTCTAAGAAAAGGAGGTGGCCACATGTAAATTTATAAAGAAATAATTTAGCCAAAGAAATTAACACGTAGGCAACATCCTTTTCTTAGCCGATATTTTTCCTATAGCTTTTTATTAATTTAAATAAACAAAAAGCTATGGGAAAAATATTAGCTAAGGAAAGGAAGTTGCCACATGTTAATTTATACAGAATTAATTTAACCAAAGAAATTAACATGTAGGCAACCTCCTTTCCTTAACTACTATTTTTCCCATAGCTCTTTATTAATTTAAATAAACAAAAAGCTATGGGAAAAATACCATGTAAAATACTGTATCTTACACCATTGGTTTCATACATGGATGTACATATATTACATTACGTTCACTGCGCCTTTACTGAAGAAAAGCGGAATTAAAAATGGCCGACTTTTAGGCACTAAACATCTGAACCATCTTTATAGCTTACATGTAGTCTATATATAACAGAAACAGTATATAACCAGGAGAGCTATTCTTGACATAATTATCCGCCTTATTGCAGTTCGTCTTCCTGGGTTCGGTTCAAAAACTCTCATTTTTTCGGATCTTCAAGATGGCGGTGATTCAGCCCAGCACCCGTATTCAGAGGATGTTCTCATTAGGGCCTTTTTTTTCCGATGGCGGCGTTTGTGAAGCCTTTCTATATGAGATCTATATAAAAAAAATTTTGTCAAGCGCCATCAGCGGAAAAAAAAAGCCCTAATAAGAACAATTTTGCCCCGTGAATACGGGTGCAGCAATTTAGGGATCGAACTCACGACAAGCTAAAATTTCCGCTTGTAAACATGGTGGCTAATGGCGGCCAATGGCGGCTGCAAAAATAACCAAATTATAACGAAATTCACTAAATTATCACTAAATTTACTAAATTTACTGCAAATCCATGGTGTCTCTCCGTGACTGCAGAACAAGCTTGACACCGCCAAGCTTGTTCTAAAATCACGGATTCGCAATAAATTTATTTATAGACCGCCATGTTTAAAAGCGGAAATTTTAGCTTGTCGTGAGTTCGAGCCCTTAGATAGGCACTGATGCCCACCATCTTGAAGATCCGAAAAAATGAGAGTTTCTAAACGGACCCCTGGGTGCATTCCGTGCATTCCTTTAATAAAAAATTTTTTTTCGTTTTGCAATTTTGCTCTGTAATACCGACAAATAGCTAGAAACAAATACAACGACAAAAGTGATTAAATTCTCCATGCAATATCCTAGACTTTACTAATGTCTAGTACGACCTATGTGACAATAACAAGCAAGTACAACAAGTCTATTTTCTATTTATTTCAGTTTGATATAACAATTGAACAGTCTTTCAGGCTATTCTTCCAATAATAATAATAATAATAATAATAATAATAATAATAATAATAATAATAATAATAATAATAATAATAATAATAATAATAATAATAATAATAATAATGATATTAATATAAGCTGTGTTCGATGGTCGTCTCGGCTCAGTTCCGTCTCACTTACGGCTCACTTATGGCGCTAGCGACGTACGGTTGTTTGAAGAACTACAAAGGCACAAAATCTCAATACAGGTGCCTATCTATATCATCACTGTAAATAAACAATATTTATTGGGGCATTAATACAGTGATGATATAATAACACACCATGTGGGGCCTTGTATTCTGCTATGAACCAAACCGTACGTCACTCTTTATATGAAATTTCAATGTCAAAATAACTATTCATGTAAAATATATGACAGAACGGAGGTTTTGGAACGTACCCCTGAGGATGTTCTCATTAGGGCTTTTGTTTTCCGATGGCGGCGCTTCAAAAACTTCTTGTCAGAGTTTTGTATGAATCGTATTCTATGACAAGAGAGCTCATTTTTATGCTGTCGAGCTGCATCCGTATTCAGAGGATGTTCTCATTAGGGCGTTTTTTTTCCGATGGTGGCGTTTGTGAAGCCTTTTTATATGAAATCTATATAAAAAAAATTTTGTCAAGCGCCATCAGCGGAAAAAAAGCCTAATAAACAATTTTTTCCCCATGGGCACCCGTATTCTCAGGGCAATTCAATTTAGGGCTTCTTTTTGCCACTGATGGCGCTTATAAAATTTTTTTTATATAGATTTTACATATAAAAGCTCCACAAGCGCCACCGGTGGATGAAACAAGCCCTAAATTGTAATGCCCTGTGAATACGGGTGCGGGTGCTGGGGTTGATCACTGAAATATAATAAAACTGGAAGGTGAACTCCTATGCTTAGCCAATGCACGGAGTGTCGCTAGAGATAGCAATATATTGGATGATGTTCCCTCTCACTCACGCATGCGCACATTAAATCTTGTACAGTCAACGTCAAAACAAACTAGTACTACACGATATAAAAGTTACATTATATTTCAGCAGTCCAATTCACAGGGCATTACAATTTAGGGCTTTTTTCCTCTACTGGCGGCGCTTGTAGAGCTTTTGTATGTGAAATCTATATAAAAAAAATTTGAAAAGCGCCATCACCGGCAAAAAAAGCCCTAAATTGTAAAAAATTTGCCCTGTGAATTGGACTGCAGTACAGTCTCAAACACTTTTAGTTGACGTGACTGTACCGACAAGGACAAAAGCCCATCCATTGAATCTCTCTCTCGGCGACGCTAAGTTCGGCTTCCAGTTTTAATATATTTCAGTGGGGTTCACATCGATGTATATACGACATGTTTTGATGATTTTGAGCACCATAACCCTATTAAGAATGTAAACAAATAAAGCTGTCAAATTTTCAAGTTGATTGTTGTTACTGTTGCAGACAAAAATAGAAACAGAGAAAGACAAAATGAATATTCCAGGGAGATTAAGACGAATTAATATGAGGTTAAACAATAATATTCGCAATATGTCTGATCCTATTGAATATATGAGTGAGCAACAGTTTTTAGAAAAATTTAGGTTTTGAACAAGATATTTTTTTTATTCTAGGTGTTAAAAAAAAATAAACGTGTATTTTTATCGAATTTATTTTTAAAAAAATTTACTTTCTTCTCATCATTGTCCTAAATAGTATATATATACATCGATGTTAACCCTAGCTTAGCAGTGCTCGGCAGCATGAAAATGAGCTCTCTTGTCATAGAATACGATTCATACAGAACTCTGACAAAAAGTTTTTAAAGCGCCGCCATCGAAAAAAAAAGTTCTAATGAGAACATCCTCTGAATAAGGGTGCAGGGCAAATTTTATACAATTGAGGGCTTTTTTTTGCCACTGATGGCGCTTGTCTAATTTTTTTTATATAGATTTCATATACAAAAGCTTCACAAGCGCCGCCAGTGGAAGAAAAGAGCCTTAAATTGTAATGCCCTGTGAATACGGGTGCCGGCCCTGAGGTTTTGGAACTTACCGATGAAGAATAGAGAACAACAGTTAAATTCGCAGGGCAAAATAAATTTTACACCTTGGGGCTTTTTTTACGATGGCGGCGCTTGAAAAACTTTTTGTCAAACCTCTATGCTGAATGTAATTCATGACTAGAGAGCTCATTTTTTTTGTGTTACCAGGAAGACTAGAAATACAGGAGGACGAACTTGCCTCAAAAAACCGTATCGCTATGTGGTCGCCGCATAATTGAGGGGCGCTAGTAGTACCCCGGTAACGTGCGCGACTTGTATCGCTTTTTTTTTACAATGCGCAGAATACAAACATACTCTGACAAACATCATGTGTATAATGCTCTATTTAGTGTTTGTCAGAGTATGTTTGTATCTGCGATAAAAGCGATACAGTCGCGTTCCGGGGTACTCTAGCGCTTAATTATGCGGCGACCTAATGTCTACATTTTCATACTCCAACACGTATTCAGAGGATGTTCTCATTAGGGCGTTTTTTTTTCCGATGGTGGCGTTTGTGAAGCTTTTCTATATAAAATCTATATAAAAAAAATTTTGTTTAGCGCCATCAGCGGAAAAAAAAAGCCCTAATGAGAACAATTTTGCCCCGTGAATACGTGTGCAGGCGAGATAGGGAGTAAGACGTAAGTCCTCCAGCACCCGTATTCAGAGGATGTTCTCATTAGGGCGTTTTTTTTCCGATGGTGGCGCTTGTGAAGCTTTTCTATGTAAAATCTATATAAAAAGTTCACAAGCGCCGCCATCGGAAAAAAAAGCCCTAATGAGAACATCCTCTGAATACGGGTGCAGCAGTCCAATTCACAGGGCATTACAATTTAGGGCTTTTTTTCACCACTCACGGCGCTTGTAAAGCTTTTGTATGTAAAATCTATATAAAAAAAATTTTTACAAGCGCCATTAGCGGCAAAAAAAAGCCCTAAATTGTAAAAAATTTGCCCTGTGAATTGGACTGCTGTATTTCTAGTCTTCTTGTGTGTTACGTTGGAGTTTACATCGATGTATATAATTATGAGTTATGACATATGTATGTCTTTTGTGAATAATTGGAGCGATTAGAGCCATGCTGACTCAAGCTGGAAAATAAAATTTGCAAAAATGATAATATAGTATAAGAGAAAGCAATATTAATATGAACTTCGAAAAAAACTTGTTTCGGTAACCTATCATTATTAATATATTTATTAATTTTTTTTCTTTTGCAGAAAATTTGTTTTATTGTATTGATTTGAAAATTGTAAGTTCCCTAAAATAATTTAAATAAAGTTCTGTCATCTAACGTATCAAATGGAGTGGATACTTTACTAATCTTATTATTTCTTTTCATATTATAAGTACGTAATATTCTATGTTTATTTTCTTCTTCTTGTTCTTCTACATTATTCAAGGGGGCTTCAACAATAGCAAACACATGATAAACCATGTACAATGACAGATTAAGCACACCTTTGTTGTTTATAAATGGTCGTATATGGTGTATATGATCGATGTGAACTAAGGGTGCGAACTCATGGGACCGCTAAAGTTAGCAGCAATATGGCCGATTTCAATATGGCTGCTGTTTCCAATATGGCGGTGGTAAATTCCGTGGTTTAAGCACTTTTTGTTGACTTCCGTGACTCTAATTGTACTGTTCGACTCAGATGAACAATCAAATTTCACATTCGTATTTTAAAAAAATAAATTTACACGTATTTTATTTATAAAATAAATAGAAAATGTCCAAGGAAAAGCAGTAGCTAAGGAAAAGATGTAGCTGAGGAATTAATGTGACTAAGGAATTATTTCCTTGAAACATAATTTTTTGGCAACATTAATTCCTTAGTCAGCTACTGCTTTTTCTTGGACAAAAATGATTGTGTGTATTTTATTTGAATAATCTCAAAAGTTACAATGAAACAATGAGATAATAGACATGATATGTAGGCAAGGAGGGTTTTGACAGGTTCTAAGGAACATCATGAAATGCCAGGATCACTTAGTATCACAAATATATTTTCCCTGTCATTCTTCATGAGAAACGTATTATGTATATTAATCTCGGAGACCTATTTGCCAAGTTGACCTCTTTCATCATATTAGCATACTTGAATTTATTTCAGGCGAACTCATGAGCCAATTTTTTAAAGAAGTCATAATATTAACTGTTAAATTATTTTCTGGTATAATGTTTTAATTCTAATAAAATTTTTTATACACGTTGATGAATTTATTTATTATTTATCGTGTAATAAAAAAAAACAGTTTGACAGCTGTGTACAGTGGTGTGAGTGAGAGCTTAATAAATCATTTAGTTCATTTTATAAAAAAAGAGGGCACTTTCAACTATCATACACTTTATGTAGTATGATACGTATGATTGTATGATACCCCGAAAATCGTCGAATTATTTATTCACTGCATCTCCGTACCCGATGTTTCATTAGGATGGTGGCGCTTGTGAAGCTTTTCTATGTAAAATCTATATAAAAAGTTCACAAGCGCCGCCATCGGAAAAAAAAGCCCTAATGAGAACATCCTCTGAATACGGGTGCTGCGTACGTGTGATAATATATGAAACATATATTTAATACTACTATATTGCGCATCATATAATGACACTATACTACGCATAGCTAGCTATCGCCATAGTGCCCAACGACGCTGGTTCCTCAAACGGTGCAGACAATCTCTCTGTCGCAGTCCTTGGAAGATTTAGGCAATGACAAGAGTGGGGATTCGGCAGAACTAGACTTACATGCATGCGCAATGAATTTGTGTGCGTATTATTTCTGTTTTTAAATATATGATGCATATAATATTACTATTAACATGTTTCTTTATTTTTAAAATATTCTTTTAAAATATTGATAAATAAACGTAATTAATAAAAATGAATTCGGTCAGACTATTGTTTATTTATACACAGCTAATCTCACGTATGAGGAAACCTGTATATGTGTTGTGCCAAGGTCTGTAGATTAATAGACGGCTGGGATAAGGTCGTCGCACAAGCGTCAAACATGGCCGACTTTTAGGCGCGCATTATTTAAACCATCTTTATAGCTTACATCTGGTCTATTACAGAAACAGTATACAACAAGAAGTTAACACTTAATTTTTTTCAATTAATAATTAATTAAATATTCTGAAAAATTGACAAAGTTATCAGACAGTTTAATATAAATAGTTGTAAAAAAGTGAAACAAAATTTACTCGAATAATACAATTTTTTCTTTTTCAATATAAAAATAAAATAGTCGAATACAATTCTTTATCTGACAACAAAATATATTTTTTTGGCTTTAGTAGGCTTTTGCCTGTCGCATACTATAAATAAGTGAATAAAATAACTCAATTAAAAGGTTTTTTAAAAATGGACAATTTTCCGAATACATTAAGAAGCTTGTTAAACTTGTTTTTAATTTTTTCTCGTTGTCTTTCTGACAGTATCCATTTTTCTTATTCAACTCGTAATTCGCAGTCTAAACTAATATTTATTTTTTTTAAGCTTTCTACTTCCTAGTTTAAACTCGAAATTTCGTGGTGATAAAGACAATGTTGATTTTGAAGCATGAAATTAAATTTGATAACTCCTTCATTATATTTTTTTATTATTTCTGCTTGTAATTCATCAGCAAGAATTGATACTATATGATCCTTATCCAAGTTTACTAGTGGCAATTCAATCTGCTGCTCATCACTTGGTAAACATTTATTGGTATTATTAGACTTTGGTAACTTGAATAAACTCTTTTTGTTGTCAGTGGTATATTTATCTATGATTACATCAAGCAATGGTCTGGAAAAAGATTCACCTAAGTTTGTTGTTGACAACTGCTTTAGTGATTCACATGAACTCTAATTAACATCATGTTCTAAAAAAAAAATAACTATTAATATTTTTTTATCAAGACAACTTTAATATAAGTTAAAATTCAATGTTTATTCTTACTCACGTCACTTGTATTTTGGTGAATTTTACTTAAAAAAACTATCAAAACATCACCAAACAAAGTTGGTACTGCATTTGGTTTTAATTTTTTTTGAGCCATCCTGACGATGTTGTTCATATTGAGATTCATTATGTTGGATCTTTATAAATATATCTGTAAATATCAATATTTTTTAACTAGTAAACTAATAATTTTGATCAGGAAAAAGAAAATCATGTGAAGAAATAATCTTACCTCACATAACGTTGAGCTTGGTTTTATTTGGCTCACACCAGCACCAGTAGATCATTTTCGACGATGATCTGAATCTCTGGGGGAAGCAACCGATCGCACAACGTTGACGTACAATATTTATTCAATAAATAAATGATTAAATTTTGATGTTGAAATTTTTTTGACATGCCATACACTGTTTGTTTACATTGTGTGGTGAACATTAGGAGTGGGGAATAGCATCAAACATGGCTGACCGCGCATGCGCACTGAGTCATGCGACGACCTTATCCCAGCCGTCTATTAATCTACAGACCTTGTGTTGTGCTATTCCGAGTTCTGTCGAATCCCCACTCTTGTCATTGCTTAAATCTTCCAAGGACTGCGACAGAGAGATTGTCTGCACCGTTTGAATAGCATTCAGATTCAGAGGATACCATATTTTTCCGATGGTGGCGCTTGTGAAGCTTTCTATGTAAAATCTATATAAAAAGTTCACAAGCGCCGCCATCGGAAAAAAAAAGCCCTAATGAGAACATCCTCTGAATACGGGTGCAGCAAAATCGAGCCCCATGCGCAATATAGTAGTATTAAATATATGATATGAAACGGTATCTTTACATGTGTAGGTGCAATGTTTATGTTTATTTATCATTGTTGTTCATATCAAATGTGAAGTTAATGTTTTTTTTATTAAACAACATATTTGATAACTTTTAATAATTATATTTTAAATTTCAATTACTATCATATACTTGCACGAACAACATATTTTTCTCACTAGATGTTGTAAGATTTCAATTGAACCTATCATTTTAAAAATCTGTGCATTCAATCAATTTGTGTTGTTGACAATTCATTATTTATTTTTTTATTATAAATCCTATTATTTTTATTTATTATTTTGTAAAAAAATAATAAATAATTAAAATGATCACTTTATTTATTAATTAATAATAATAAACATTGATAAACAACAAGGGTGCGTTCCGTGGCTATTCAGTCCGTACGAACTTCAAAATGGCGACAAAATAATGAAAATCATAATAATGTTAAAAGTTACTATGATACATCACTATAGCCAGAGAGAAGGCCAGAGATTTATATAAATTTAAAATATTAAGTATTACTTTTTTTTTCAGGTTTAAGTTGACAAAGTTTCTATTTAGTTATTTCAAATCTGTCAAATAAATTGGCTAATGTCAAATTTGATCAGATTAATTTTAAAGGAAAAAAATCAGGTCTACCACAACAAATGATCAAAAGATTTCCAAACTCTGTCATTTTGAAGTTCGTACGGACTGGGCCACGGAACGCACCCCAACACACACTTAGCAGCTGTCAGTTGAGTGGTCCAAGAGCCCTATCTTGCCATCTTTCTATAGATTTTAAAACTAATTCACCAGTCGATTTTTATACACATTTTTATCTTACGGCAGTCCAATTCACAGGGCATTACAATTTAGGGCTTTTTACCTCCACTGGCAGCGTTTGTGGAGCTTTTGTATGTGAAATCTATATAAAAAAAATTTTACAAGCGACATCACCGGCAAAAAAAAGCCCTAAATTGTAAAAAATTTGCCCTGTGATTTGGACTGCGGAGTTCGTCCTCCTGTTCCCTATAGGTGCGTTCTTTCGTCAATTTTTTGTTGACGCATCATGATCGCGCATTTGCGCAAATACTGAAAAAGCACGTAAGTATTCAATTGTTTTTAAGTGTGACTAACGCACACATAGGGTACCCTCCAAAAATCAAACGGAAGCCCAGAAGCGGCGCAGTAGACGAAAAAATATAGGGATAAAATAAACTGAAAAGTTACTAGAGGTTACGGTAAATATTGTAAGCAACAAAAACAGCCATATTGCATATGTCATTTGCTTTTGTTACTTATTGCAGCTGTAAATAAGTATTTTCATAATTATGATTAATAATCAAACAATAATTTTTTATTGATATTATTGCCTATAAAAATTCATGAAAAAAAAAACATGTTTACCACAACAAAATAACAAAAATTTTCTATGATCGCAATCTTGAACTTCCGGGCTTCTGAGTGAGTTTTTGAACGGACCCATACATACTTTGAAAAATCACAACAAGTGCTTTTTGTCTATTTATTTTTTTCACTTTAATGCACATGATCATCTAATAATGGAAGCCATGCAAATGAGAACAGTGGCGTCGAACAAATAATTCTTAAAAAATAAGCGGTAAAACATGGCAAAATCCAGCACCCGTTATTAAAGATGTTTCATAGGTGCTTTTTTCCGATGGTGGCTTTTTCAGTTTTCTGCGTGAAATCTATATGCAAAATTTTGAAAGAGCATCAGCGGAAAAAAAAGCCTTAATGAGAACAATTTTTGCCCCGTGAACAGGGTGCAGCTTATGTCCTACGCTGTTGCAAACTGACTTTTAGCTGACTGCGCATTTAACTGCGCATGCGCGAAATAAACACAAAAAATAAAAGGTGCTTCTTTTGCGTTTATTTTTTTCCTGTTTATTTTTCACGCATGCGCACTTAAATGCGCAATGCAAAGTCAGATTGCAACAACGTAGGACAGAAGAGCTTTGGACTCAGCCATGTTTTAATTCTTATTTTAAGAATTATTTAGCGGACGCCACTGTTCTCTTCTTATGTCTACAGTAATATGCGCATGCGTACGATCATTCGCATTAAAATGAAAAAAATGAATACACAAAAGAAAGCATATTGGGTGCATTCCTTTTATAAAAATTTTAAATGATTTTTAATTTCCCTCTAATACCACTCAAAACTAGAAACTGAAACAACGACAAAAGTGATAAAATTTCTAAATAATATTCAGGCTTTACAGTTTATAATAATTATATTAGACCTATTAAAACAAACGAATCAAAATGTCAATTTAATATCTATTTCAGTTTGATATAAACATTGCTCAAGTTATCTAATAATCGGAAGCCAAAAATAAAGTCATGTGCCAATACTGCTCTGCTAAATAAACAGCTTTTTCCTATAAAATTTTGGCCGGTATTACAGGGCAAAATCACAAAACGAAAAAAAAATTTTTATTAAAGGAATGCACCCAATAGGTGCTTTTATATTTATTTTTTTACTTCCCAATGCATGATCATGCACATGCGTATTTCCTGCAAAATTGAGAAAACCTGGCGTCAAACAAATAATTTTAAAAAAATATCATTCAAAAACATGGCTTATCCATTTTTATGTTTGACACTATTCAATCACTTTTTTTTCGTTAGTTGATTTATCAATAAATATTAATAAATTCTTGAGATTACATATCATGTTGGATGTTGACATATTGTTTTTGGGCGCCAAATATGTGTACGATGGCGGATAGGCAAAATGGCGTCAGTAAAATAGTTTAAAAAGTGAAATGTAGAGGCGCTCTTAATGTATGATACATGGCGTATGATAATGGAGGGCTGTGTTCGATGGTCGTCTTGGCTCTGCACCCGTATTCAGAGGATGTTCTCATTAGGGCTTTTTTTTTCCGATGACGGCGCTTGTGAACTTTTTATATAGATTTTACATAGAAAATCTTCACAAGCGCCACCATCGGAAAAAAAACGCCCTAATGAGAACATCCTCTGAATACGGGTGCAGTTCCGTCTCACTTACGGCTCACTTATGGCGCTAGCGACGTACGGTTGTTTGAAGAACTACAAAGGCACAAAATCTTAATAGAGGTGCTTATCTATATCATCATTGTATTAATGCCCCAATAACAAGGTCCCTAGATGAGTTACTGGATTTAGACAGGTCATCCGAAGCTAGAATTTGGGACGCCATATTGGGGATCAGTAGTTGTGTGCATGCGTATATGTACACAAGATAGGTACGTATGTATGCGTGGATAGTCGCACACATTCACACATATTTATCAATGTTTATATTTGACATTGTCTGACGTTGAATTGAATTTAATTTGTTAATTATAGATACTTGATATTTAATTATAAATGCAATTTGTGTGATAATATTAGTACTCCTATATTCAAATAGACAAAGTTAAATTAATATACTATCATAATTATATTTTATTTAAAAGAAAAAGAAAAAAAAAATTTCGTTCAGGTTATTTTATTCAATAATATTTTATAAACATTAATATTCTTATTATTATTTTATTTCATATTAATATATTGATCATTTATGATGATTACAGATGCAAAAAAAAAATTTAATCATTTATTTTGTGACTGCAATTCATATAACTTGACGCCGTAGCAGTTTGAATTTTCGCGGCTCCGCCATATTGGGGATATCAACGATTTTACTTCGGATGACCTGTATATTGGGAATCATTCTAGGGACCTTGCCCAATAAATATTGTTTATTTACAGTGATGATATAGATAGGCACCTGTATTGAGATTTTGTGCCTTTGTAGTTCTTCAAACAACCGTACGTCGCTAGCGCCATAAGTGAGCCGTATAAGTGAGACGGAACTGAGCCGAGACGACCATCGAACACAGCTGAGATGTATCACACTGTATGATACAGTGTATGATACTGCTGTATGATACACCGGTATCATACCTACCCAACACTGATCACCAGCACCCGTATTCAGAGGATGTTCTCATTAGGGCGTTTTTTTTTCCGATGGTGGCGTTTGTGAAGCTTTTCTATATGAAATCTATATAAAAAAAATTTTGTTTAGCGCCATCAGCGGAAAAAAAAAGCCCTAATGAGAACAATTTTGCCCCGTGAATACGGGTGCAGCAGTCAGCATATGCGTCTGCCTGTTATTCTCACCAAGGATTGTATTGAATAAGATGGTCTTCTACAACCAGTCATAAAATTAAATAAAAACTTTTTTTTTTTAATCAAGTTAATATACTTTTTGTTTCGTCAATTTTACTGTTAAATTGATGTGATCACTACTATTTTTTTTATCTTTTTTATGTTATGTTACATTTAATATAAGAGATACATTTTTATTTTGTGTAGTCTGAAAACGTTAAAGAATTATTATAATAATACAATACAAAGTGCTGTGTAGGAGTTGGCGCGAGAAGTAAAAAACCAAAATCAATTGTAATTTTTTGTGTGAAAATTTTTCGCACGTGAGTTTTCCGACATAATATATATTACAACTCATATTTTCGTCTGTTAAATATAAAATATACGAACAGAAAAATACATGTTTGTATCAATAATAATTTAATTAATTAGTGTCTCGAGTTAAGTTCAGAGAAAAAGAAGCAGTTTAAAATACACCAAGTGATCCAAATCTGTGATTTACAATAAATTGTATAGCAAAATCAAAAAAAGGAAGCTATTCTCGTTAAATAAATTTTTCTTGCTCAAGGGTGGAGCAAAACGGCCTCAAACTGTGGGGCTCTGGGGCGTTCTTTCTTCCTCCACAAGGGATGTACTATCCTGTAAGTTTTGACTTGAGTTATGCTTTGTTTCTCATCAATAATTTTACTCGTCACATAATTCGGCTAATTGACACGCTGTTAACATTGTTTTAATTATTATTTTTTAAGGCGTTGAAAACCACGCGAAGCTATTTTGGCCCAATCGAATTTTTTAACACCGCCCCTGTTCTGCTATTGTCCTCGTTGCTCTTGTTGTCGTCCATTCGCCCCTTGCCAGGTGCCTTCCTTATGTCAGCTTTTTAGTTAAATCTCTGTTCTTAGAAGCAGACACAATCCAGTGTATTTCGTCGAAAATTAAAAAAAAAAAATTTTTTTCCATTTACAAAATAGAACGCAGAACAAAAAAACTAAATGAAACATACCCTAGACTGGCCTTCGATTTTTTTAACCACTGCTTTGAATAAAGTTTCAATATTACAAGTTATATTATTTCCAAATGCTTTTCTTATTTATTATAGGTATATTTTAGTTGTATTGCGCTTTTCATAATAGCTAAGTATACAAATTTATACCAAGGGTGATTTAAGGTCAAGTTCATATGCTGTCGATTGGGAGTATACGATAATTGAATATGTACGATAATAATATTAAACAGAGATATTATGACAATGCCGACTCGGCGTTCAACACTTTTCTTGTCCGCCTTCGAGCCGCGTCTTATTTTTTTTTCTTGACTCATTTCACTAGCTATTATTTGCTATTTATCACGAGCGCATTCTGACCTTCCTCAATAATAATAAAAATACGGCAAATAGTGCGAATAGCGTCGTTCAATTAAATGTAGAACCTAAACATTGTTTTTATTGTTGAGTTTGATTTTTTAAATATAGTATGTATATATAAGGCTGCACACGCGTTCATTTAAAAGTTATTTGAATGAACGCATACTACATATTCCCATGTGTACCTGCAGTAACTTCATTTGGAACTGAATTTACCGTTTTCCTAAAATACAGGAAGATTATTCTAAAAATCGATTTAACTGTTTTCTTCACTGTATTTGCAGATTAATACGTACGCTGTATACTTTTATTCGCATATATATATATATATATTTATAAATCAGAGTTTATATCATTCAATATATATATTTATATATATAATCGTATGTATTTTTCGTTAGCGATTTTATCATTATATCTTTCTAGCGTTTTCATTCAAACATACATATATAAATCTTTTTTAAGATTAAAATTACTGAAAAAGATACGACTTATTCATAAAAAAACTAAATACATACTAGATACATAAAAAAAACATAATAATTAAAATTAAGTTTTATTTTTTTAAACATTTTTTATGCCTAAAGTTGCCTAAAAACATGAAACTAAATTTAGTCGTTGGAAAGAATTTATATTTTATCCTCGTTTGGGGTTTAATAAAAAATTTCATAATTCATTCAGTTTTCTCATAGAAAAAAAATTAAATCATCTTAACGTTGTTTATAAGACCCAAGGTAGAATGGCTTTTTGGGTTTGTAAAACAACCATTCTCAGTATGCTTTCAAAAAAAATTGAATACTTCTCAACCTAATATTTTAAATAAATCTTTATACTTTATTGACGCGTCTTTATATTAGTAGTATGTATATATGCCGACTTATCTCTACATATGCAAATATTACTAATGCAGTAAAAATTTAGGCTGTGAAACATTGCTAAGTTAGCGTGAGTTCTTGCAATTTACACGAGATAGTGAATATGTTACCAGATCTAGATTTTCAGTGTCCAGATAACTATATAAATTTTTCTTCAGTCAATAAGTCATTCATTTAGTGAATATCTTTTATACGGCGAACATGGAACGAATAATTAAAAAAAAATTAATTTCGTGATTCAAAGAAGTACAAATTTATAAGAAAAAATCAAATAATCATTAATTATCTTGATTTTAACAATGCCAAAAATTATGCAATTAATTTTTAAATAGCTAGTTCTTTTGTTCAGACATTAGTAGAAAAACAAAAAGTAGAAAATTAAATTATTACGAAATCATGAAGAACCTTAACAAGATAAAAATCAGAAATATTAGAAAGCAATACTTATTTGATTACAGAAAAGATTTGAGGGCTAATTCATTCATAGCAAATTAATACAAATAAAAACATGAAATATGTAAATTTGAATAGTCAGTGCATGTGTAGCTTCAAGGTTATGTATTTCTATGTTTAAAGTTTAACAATATATTTTCTGATCGATTCTATTATTATATGGAACACTGAATATATAAAATTGATGTTTTATGTGTGTATTGAAAGTATTATTATGTTATACATACTACAAGTTCTATTAATTTTGTGATATGTAGAGAGAGGAGGATGTTTGAATAAACGTATTTAAGGCTAATGCTCATCATAAATGATGTACATGTGTTAATGCTGTTAATGTATGACTGGCACGTTGTGCCAAACCGGATATACCAATTTTCGAATGCAGAGATCCCTCAAGTGCTTTGTTTGGCATAATAAACATGTGAATTTTTTTGTATTAAGCTTTTTTTTAATACATACTTTTTTGTTTTTGACTGTTTATTAAACCCAGCAGGGTTGCAATAGAAAGTGTTAATAAACTTTGACCTTACTGAAATCGAACATACAGTACTCAAAAAATCTTTTGTCTGCTTTGACGGAAATCATATGAAATCTTTCACGTCCCAAAAGTTAGCAAACCAATATGAGCACAAACGATTATAAATAGCACTGGAATTTTATGCTCTTTTTGTGTTATTTTTGAGTGCAACTCGCGATTTTTTATATATATATTTTTCAATGTTGGCCGACTTGGTCCGACACAACTTCAATCCAACCGATCGACACGGGCATGGCTCCAGGTGTGGCAAGCATGTTTTTATTCTATGTATATATATATATATTTTATAACCTTTTTTAATTAATTTTTTTATTGATTTAATGTTGTGCCAAAGCTTTAACTCAAGTCAGCACAACTTTTTATCAACCGATTGACACGTAATATGGCTCAAAATATGGCTTTTTATGGTTTTTATTCTATGTATATAAATATATATATTTTTAATTCTTTTTAATTAATTTTTTTATTTTTTATGCAATGTTGTGCCAGCTTCAACTCAGTCAACAAACTTTTTAATAATCAACCGATTGACATGTAATATGGCCCAATATGTGCTTTTATGTGTTTTAGTCTACGTATATAAATAATTTTTTTTTACCCTAATTTTTTATTTTTTGTGCAGTGTTGTGCCAGCTTAAATTTAAGTCAGCACAACTTTTTCAATAATCAACCGATTGACATGAAATGACGCTCATGATATATTATTTTATGTGTTTTAGTCTACGTATATAAATAATTTTTTTTTTTTTCATTAACTCTTTTTTAATTAATTTTTCTTATTTTTTATGCAATGTTGTGCCAGCTTTAACTCAAGTCAGCACAACTTTTTTAATAATCAACATTTATGCAAAGTTGTGCTCACTTAAATTTAAGCTGGCACAACACTGCATAAGAAATAAAAAAAATAATTAAAAAAGGGTTAATAAAAAAAAAAATATTTATATACATTAAAAACAAAACACATAATTTTGATAGTATTTACGTTCAATCGGTTGATATTAAAAGAGTTGTTGACATTTCTGACTTAAAATTAATTAAAAAAAAAAAAAATTAAAATTAATAAAACACCGGCAAAACACGCCTTCCATATCATGTCAATCGGTTAATTAATAAAAAAGTTGTGCTGACTTGAGTTAAAGCTGGCACAACACAAAAACTAAAAAAAACAAAAAAGATTGTTAAAAAAAAAAAAAAAAATTATTGATATAGGTAGAATAAAACACATACTTACATATTGAAACCTGTCAATCGGTTGAATTAAGTTAACCCTTTGTTAAAGCTGGCACAACATTGCATAAAAAATAAAAAAATTAATTAAAAAAGGGTTAATAAAAAAAAATATATATATTTATATACATAGAATAAAAACACATAAAAAGCACATAATTTTGAGCCATATTACGTGTCAATCGGTTGATTATTAAAAGAGTTGTGCTGACTTAAATTTAAGCTGGCACAACACTGCATAAAAAATAAAAAAATTAATTAAAAAAGGGTTAATAAAAAAAAAAAAAATTATTTATATACGTAGACTAAAAACACATAAAAAGCACATAATTCTGAGCGTCATTTCATGTCAATCGGTTAATTATTGAAAAAGTTGTGCTGACTTAAATTTAAGCTGGCACAACACTGCATAAAAAATAAAAAAATTAATTAAAAAAGGGTTAATAAAAAAAAAAAAAATTATTTATATACGTAGACTAAAAACACATAAAAAGCACATAATTTTGGTCCATATTACATGTCAATCGGTTAATTATTAAAAAAGTTGTGCTGACTTGAGTTAAAGCTGGCACAACACTGCATAAAAAATAATAAATTTAATTAAAAAAGGGTTGATAAAAAAAAATATATATATTTATATACATAGAATAAAAACACATAAAAAGCACATAATTTTGAGCCATATTACGTGTCGATCGGTTAATTATTGAAAAAGTTGTGCTGACTTAAATTTAAGCTGGCACAACACTGCACAAAAAATAAAAAAATTAATTAAAAAAGGGTTAATAAAAAAAAAAAAAATTATTTATATACGTAGACTAAAAACACATAAAAAGCACATAATTTTGAGCCATATTACGTGTCAATCGGTTGATTATTAAAAGAGTTGTGCTGACTTGAATTTAAGCTGGCACAACACTGCATAAAAAATAAAAAAATTAATTAAAAAAGGGTTAATAAAAAAAAATATATATATTTATATACATAGAATTAAAACACATAAAAAGCACATAATTCTAAGCTTTATTTCATGTCGATCAATTGATTATTAAAAGAGTTGTGCTGACTTGAATTTAAGCTGGCACAACACTGCATAAAAAATAAAAAAAATAATTAAAAAAGGGTTAATAAAAGAAAAAAAAAATTATTGATATAGGTAGAATGAAAACACATAAAAAGCACATAATTTTGGTCCATATTACATGTCAATCGGTTAATTATTAAAAAAGTTGTGCTGACTTGAGTTAAAGCTGGCACAACATTGCATAGAAAATAAAAAAATTAATTAAAAAAGAGTTAATAAAAAAAAATATATATATTTATATGCATAGAATAAAAACACATAAAAAGCACATAATTCTGAGCGTCATTTCATGTCAATCGGTTGATTATTGAAAAAGTTGTGCTGACTTGAATTTAAGCTGGCACAACATTGCATAAAAAATAAAAAAAATTAATTAAAAAAGAGTTAATGAAAAAAAAAAAAATTATTTATATACGTAGACTAAAAACACATAAAAAGCACATAATTCTGAGCGTCATTTCATGTCAATCGGTTGATTATTGAAAAAGTTGTGCTGACTCAAATTTAAGCTGGCACAACACTGCACAAAAAATAAAAAAATTAATTAAAAAAGGGTTAATAAAAATTATTATATACGTGACTAAAACACATAAAAAGCACATAATTTTGGGCCATATTACATGTCAATCGGTTGATTATTAAAAAAGTTGTGCTGACTTGAGTTAAAGCTGGCACAACATTGCATAAAAAATAAAAAAATTAATTAAAAAAGAGTTAATAAAAAAAAATATATATATTTATATGCATAGAATAAAAACACATAAAAAGCACATAATTTTGAGCCATATTACGTGTCGATCGGTTAATTATTAAAAAAGTTGTGCTGACTTGAATTTAAGCTGGCACAACACTGCATAAAAAATATAAGAGCACAAAAATCGCGAGTTGCACTCAAAAATAACACAAAAAGAGCATAAAATTCCAGTGCTATTTATAATCGTTTGTGCTCATATTGGTTTGCTAACTTTTGGGACGTAATCTTTCTCACAAAATAGTGATTGTCGGGGAGCTATCCAGGTTCGAAGTCATTCTATCACTCTCGTGTGCAGTATTTATAGAGTCACATGTAGTTTTTGTAATCGTTCTCGTAGTCAGTGTAGTCACTAAAATTTATCGACTAAAATTCTTGAAGTCATACAGTAGTTATATAAAGTTAATTTTGCACATATCGAAAACAAATCAAGAAAAAAGTCGTGAGTTCATATGCACGGATTAAATGGCAGTACTAAAAATATTTAGTGCAGTATAATTGGTATACATTTATGAAAATAATTTCATTGTGCATCCAATGAGTTCTCATGGTTATATAGATATCATGGAGTTTAATAGACCTCCATAATAGATATAAAATAATATCGCAAAACACTGTCAGCTAACAGCTCTACACGAAGAGAAATTTTAAGTAAAATTTACTAAAGCGTAGTAGTAAAATTTATTGGTGACGACATTTCTTGGACCTATTCCTATATACATAACTAATTTTTCCTCTTCTACATCTTGAATTTTTACTGAAGTCTCCACCATCAATAATATACTGTATCACGTTTTTTTTTCACAATTTATTTTTCTATTCTATGAACAAAATATTTTAGGTCAGAAAATTATTATTCAACTAAAAAATTCGTCTTTTTTTCCTCTACAGACTGATAGTTTTTGAGATTTCTCCGACTTTTAGATTTATATGAAAGTTTAAGTTGAACCCCAAAAAAAAGTAAAATCTCCCTATCTCACCGTGTTTAACCTCGAAAAAAATAGCAACTTTAATAGTTTATTATAAACAAACAAAGTTACCAAGGACAAAAAAAAAGTTATGAATAGATGTATTTCTTTGCATAGAATCGTTTTTTATTAATTACATTGGTCTCTAACTATTTTGATTTTACTCGAGTAACACCTTAATATAATTATTAATAATAAAAACAAGAAATAAATATAAATAAATAAATTGCTATAAACGAAAACAATATAATATTAGAGTAACCCATATAAAACTCGGGTTAAAAAAAAAAAATTTAATAATTCATATCGAAAATAAAAATAAATATAAAAAATAATAATGATTGGAAATAATAATATAGATGATATTAACAAGACATGATATTATATTTATTAGTAACAATGAATAGAATAAAAATTAAGACTAATAATATTTTCAGTATTATACAATAATATTGTAACAAGTCGAATAATATAAATTCTAAAATATAACATATTTCAAAATTTTTTTTAAACAATTTCCCTCGGCCAAGACAGCAGCATAAACAAAAAAAAAAAGTCCACGCGCTTCTCATTTGTATAGTCTATACTCTATTTCGCTAACTATAAGTGGGCACAGAACTGTCGGGCGCTAGTTTCAGCTCCATACGCCTGTGCTAACTTTATATACCTCACATTTTAAAAAAATTTATTCGAGTAACGCCAAAATCTTTTTTAACATGCATTTGTTAAACACAGCACGGTAATTTCTACACCTTCAACATTAAAAAAAGAATCATTTCATCATAATTCTTCATTGTTAATGGTGTTTATTAGAAAAAATAAAAATAATAACAATAATCGGGATAACAATAAGAATATCGACAGGAATAAGGTAACCCCCGGTTTTTTTTTAATTCGCGCTTTCTGTTATAAAAAAATAGAAAATATCCGTGACATGTTTCGGAATTATCATAAATAAATAGCTTTTAGATATACTTAAAAACATTCAGCAATTTTTAAATTACAATAAAATACTCGTCATTCTTATTTTTTAATGAATTCAATTGGAAAAAACTAAACGAAAAAGAAACATTAAAAAATCTTACATTTATTCGTAAATAATTATCATGACGAGTATTTTTTTATAATTCTAAAATTGCTAAATGTTGTTGTGTATCTAAGCTATCTGTTTTTATGATAATTTTGAAACGTGTCACGGATATTTTCTATTTTTTATAACGGGAAGCGCGAGTTAAGAAAAACCGGTGTGTACCTCAATAAAATAATATTTGTTAATTTAATGCCAGGATGCCATTTAAAAAAAAATATTTTCTTTTTTACTTATTACTAGCAATCTAAATAATCGTTCAATAATAATTTTTACGTGTGTCGATGTCTTACGTTATAGCCTATTCGCGCTAACTTTTGTCGGCTAGTTTCAGCTGCATTCAGATGCGGACGCAATTTTAATTATTGATAATTTTTTTTTGGAATGCCTTTTAACTCAAATTCCTTTATCTAAGGTCTCAGTTAGAATTTTTTTTCAATAAATATACTTCAAATGAGGATGCTCACCCTTTTTTGACGCAAATCTAATTATTATTATTTTTTTTTTTTTGTAGACAAACACTACGGTGTCCCTACGGGGTCAAATTATGCCCCTTATTTCATTGAAATCGGTTTATAATATTAGGAAAGTTGTGTTACTCAATTTTAAGCTGAAATAACAATGCATTATGAAAAATCTATAATATAGACCGAAGACCAGCTTGGTGAGAAATTATTGAAATACTGACAGTTTTTTTAGTCTTCAAATCATGCGGCTGAAACCAGCAAATGTAAGTTAGCGCGAACACACTATAGCTCGGCTAACCCTTAAATCAGTATCTCAAGCGTGATAGATGTTTTTTTTTTTTTCGAGTATAAATCGCGCGATTTTCTGTAAATAAAATTTAGAATTAGGTAAAAGATAACGCGATGATATTGTAGAGATTTTTTTTATTAGGTGTCCGGGTAATTAAGTATCGGTAATTAATTTACAAAGACCCAAAAATGCCGTGCGGCGCTCGGAAATCATTTGTTTTTTTTTTTTTTTCAAGTATAAAGCGTTTCCGGGTTTTTGTTAATTAAATACCGATACTCGATTACCCGGACACATATTATTTTTAAGATAGAAAAAAAAATTAAATTGTCTAGAATCCGCGTTTCCACCCCTTTTCACCCCTTAAAACGCTATGTTAAGGGTCGTAATTTTTTTTTTAGCTTTTCATTAGTTGACTTTTAATTTAGAAAATATTTTCATTTTAAATTTATTAAAAAAATTAATTAAAGTTTCCGTCCCCCCTGGCCCCCCCTAAAACGCTATGTTGGGGGTTGGTTTTTTTTTTATAGCTTTCAATTAGTCAATTATCAATTTACATAATATTTTTATGCCCCAATTTTGATTTTAAGATAGAAAAAAAAATTAAATTGTCTAGAATCCGCATTTCCACCCCTTTTCACCCCCTAAAACGCTATGTTAAGGGTCGTTATTTTTTTATTGCTTTTAATTAGTTGACTTTTAGTTTACACAATATTTTCATGCCCCAATTTTCATTTTAAAGTTATCAAAAAAATTAATTAAAGATTCCGTCCCCCCTGGCCTCCCCTAAAACGCTATTTTGGGGGTTGATTTTTTTTTATTGCTTTTAATTAGTTGACTTTCAATTTACGAAATATTTTCATGCCCCAGTTTTCATTTTAAAGTTATTAAAAAAATTAATTAAAGTTTCCGTCCCCCCTGGCCCCCCCTAAAACGCTATGTTGGCGGTTGATTTTTTTTTTATTGCTTTTAATTAGTCAATTATTAATTTACATAATATTTTTATGCCCCAATTTTGATTTTAAGATAGAAAAAAAAATTAAATTGTCTAGAATCCGCGTTTCCACCCCTTTTCACCCTCTAAAACGCTATGTTAAGGGTCGTAATTTTTTTTTTAGGTTTTTATTAGTTGACTCTTAATTTACAAAATATTTTCATGTCCCAATTTTTATTTTAAAGTTAGTAAAAAAATTAATTAAAGTTTCCGTCCCCCCTGGCCCCCCTTAAAACGCTATGTTGGGGGTGATATTTTTTTTATGGCTTTTAATTAGTTGACTTTTAATTTACAAACTATTTTCATGCCCCAATTTTCATTTTAAAGTTATTAAAAAAATTAATTAAAGTTTCCGTCCCCCCTGGCCTCCCCTAAAACGCTATGTTGGCGGTTGATTTTTTCTTCATTGCTTTTAATTAGTTGACTCTTAATTTACAAACTATTTTCATACCCCAATTTTGATTTTAAAGTCAGTAAAAAAAATAATTAAAGTTTTAATCCCTCCTACCACCCCCTAAAACGCTATGTTGGGGGTTGATATTTTTTTTTTAGCTTTTAATTAGTCGACTTTTAATTCAGATAATATTAAACAGGCCCAATTTTGTTGGATAACAAAAAAAAAAAATAAATAAGCGCGGGGCACCCGACACACCATATGTTTTCAGGTCCAATCTACGTTTGGCTGCCAGAGTGGCTGCCAGCTTCAGCGTCATGCATTTTAAATCACGAATATTTTAAGATAAATAATTTTAATCTATTGTGTGCCGTTTTTGAGATATCAAGAGACTCGGTAGAGTCTCAATTCATTTTTTCCCATCGCGATATGACTTACCGAGTAATAGTATAAATAGGTTGCATGGGTATGACGTCACGAATTTTCAATTATCCAATAACTCCTTCGATATCAAATATAAATCAAAACTACAATTACTTTTCTGATTAATATCGATAATTCCTTATCCAATGAGCCTAGTCTCGAATTCTTCCGATGTATAGTAAAATAGATATGATAACCCGTAAAAGCCAGGTACAAGATTTGACCATTAAAATAAATATTTTATCAAAATTGCCCGATTCTGCATTTTTCTCTTTCTTGCGTTCACCGTGTCAATTTACTTTCGCCTTATATTGTACAACATATAAATATGCGTATACATATTCACACATGCATGTATAAACGCGCATGCGTATTAGCTGGGATAGTTCAGCGCGTATATGACAGTGAAGCTAGCGAACGGAGCTAGCGAATGTAGGATAGAATGTACAGCCTGTGACTGTACCTTCCCCACCACTGTCCAAGCGCATTAAAAAGACACAGCGGTGACATAGCATAGAGTAGACTGAACGATGTGTGAGCGAAAGAGATAACAAGAGAGGGACAACTGCTTTCAAAATACATAAAAATAAAATGTCCCCGCGCGCGTTATTTATTTTTTATATTATTTTTTTTTAGGTAAACGCAAAATACAAGACAATTGAAATTTATCGATGGTATTTATGGTATATAAACAAACATAATAGTAGTTTTTTTTTATGAACCAGTCTTTGTTTATTGGAAAAAAATTAATAAATAAACAATTTCGGTATAGGCGATGTTGAGTATGTCTTAATTGTTTATTTATTTAATATTTTATAAACAAACTTTCCGGTTGATACATAAAAATACCCATCATATTCCTTGATAGTTGATCATTGATCAATATTATTATTTCAATATTTTATTTTTATAGAAGCCGGAAAATAAAAAAGAAAAACAAAAAAAAATCCATGCGTGTACGATTGAGTATACCGAGATTATTTATTTATTTAATAATTCATAAACAAACGTTCCAGTTGATAAATAAAAATACCTATCATATTCCTCAATAGTTAATTAATAATTGATGTAAATTTAATAATTTTCCTATTTTGCGTTTTCCCGAAAAAAAATAAAGAAAAACCCGGAAATATATCTAAGTGGGTGGTTAAGCGTATTTTTGATTTAGTTTTTCATTTTTTTTTCTGGGAAAACGCAAAATAGGAAAATTATAAAATTAACATCAATTATTAATTGACTATTGAGGAATATGATAGATATTTTTATTCATCAACCGACGCGTTTGTTTATTAATTATTAAATAAATAAATAATCTCGGTATACTCAATCGTACACGCATGGATTTTTTTTTGTCTTTCTTTTTTATTTTCCGGGAAAACGCAAAATAGGAAATCTATAAAAATTACATTAATTATTAATCAACTATCGAGGAATATGATGGGTATTTTTATTTGTCAACCGAAACGTTTGTTTATAAAATATTAAATAAATAAACAATTAAGACATACTCAACATCGCCTATACCGAAATTGTTTATTTATTTAATATTTTATAAACAAACTTTCCGGTTGATAAATAAAAATACCCATTATATTCTTTGATAATTAATTGATAATTAAGGAAAATTTTACAATTTTCCTATTTTGCGTTTTCCCGGAAAATAAAAAAGAAAAACAAAAAAAAATCCATGCGTGTACGATTGAGTATACCGAGATTATTTATTTATTTAATAATTAATAAACAAACGCGTCGGTTGATGAATAAAAATACCCATAATATTCTTGAATAGATAATTAATAATTATTGTAAATTTTATATTTTTCCTATTTTGCGTTTTCCCGGAAAAAAATGAAGAACAAAAAAAAAAAACAATGCGTCGGTGTTTGACAATACCGAGATTGTTTATTTATTCAATATTTTATTAAATAAACAAACGTTCCGGTTAGCAAATGAAAATATCCATTATATTCCTTGATACTTAACTATCAATTGAGGGAAATTTTATAATTTTTCTATTTTGCGTTTTTCCAGAAAAAATTAAAGAAAACCTAAATCAAAAATACGCTTAACCACCCACTTAGATATATTTCTGGGTTTTTCATTATTTTTTTCCGGGAAAACGCAAAATAGGAAAATTATTAAATTTACATCAATTATTAATTAACTATTGAGAAATATGACAGGTATTTTTATTCATCAACCGGAACGTTTGTTTATGAATTATTAAATAAATAAATAATCTCGGTATACTCAATCGTACACGCATGGATTTTTTTTTGTTTTTCTTTTTTATTTTCCGGGAAAACGCAAAATAGGAAATCTATAAAAATTAGCTTAAATATTAATCAACTATCAAGGAATATGATGGGTATTTTTATGTATCAACCGGAAAGTTTGTTTATAAAATATTAAATAAATAAACAATTAAGACATACTCAACATCGCCTATACCGAAATTGTTTATTTATTAATTTTTTTCCAATAAACAAAGACTGGTTCATAAAAAAAAACTACTATTATGTTTGTTTATATACCATAAATACCATCGATAAATTTCAATTGTCTTGTATTTTGCGTTTACCTAAAAAAAAATAATATAAAAAATAAATAACGCGCGCGGGGGCATTTTATTTTTATGTATTTTGAAAGCAGTTGTCCCTCTCTTGTTATCTCTTTCGCTCACACATCGTTCAGTCTACTCTATGCTATGTCACCGCTGTGTCTTTTTAATGCGCTTGGACAGTGGTGGGGAAGGTACAGTCACAGGCTGTACATTCTATCCTACATTCGCTAGCTCCGTTCGCTAGCTTCACTGTCATCGTAAAGAAATACTTTTACTCACGATTTTCTAACAAGAAATCGTGCGTAAAAGTATCTCCTTACGCACTATATTGGCGCAAAATGGCGTCCATATTACAAACCTCGTGTCAAAAAATATTGTATCGTCGTATTCGTCTTCGGCTCGTTCTCAACTTCTGGTGACTCGTATTGACACCTTCAAAATCGTGCAAGAATCACCTACTTCACGTACTAGTTATATAATATACTATTATAATTTTATTCTTTTAAAAATTGAAAACTTAATATAAGATCTTCCCCAGAATAGTTTTTTTACATATTGCGATTAATTAAACAAAAGAAGTGAAATAACATCAAAATAAAAATTCTTAACTTTTATATACATAAGTAACTTATTTTTTCTCTTTTTAATAAATAAAATATGTGAAATAAAAATATGAATATAAAAAATTAGGTCGTTATTTCAAAATTACAAAATCAAATTTACAAATTATCGTAAGATATAACCACCTAGTTTTTTTATTCATATTTTTATTTTACATATTTTGTTTATTAAAAAGAGAAAAAAAGAGTTACTTTTGTATATGAAAATTAAGAATTTTTGTTTTGATGTTATATGTTTTTTAATGTATAAATACTGTAGTTATTACTTGATTCAGTTGTACAACTCGTCACACAGTTGAGCTAGACAATACCATCTATTTTCTATCTCATTCTCTCTCATGTAACTCCTGTTGCACTTAACATTGAGGTATCTTTGTGCTTATTGGTGTAGACAGGTTAACAAAAACACATGAAACATTTTACTACTAAAGATTTGAGGCACTGGGGGCACCAATTTATTTTTTGTATAACATGACTAGATGCGCGCTGTAATGAAACCCTAAATTAATCCTACCTTGTGATTTACATACAGCCTCAATACCAATATTAATTTTTTAAATTACAGCACGTGGTGCAGGCAAATATGGCTGCGCCTTACGCTGGGGGTGTATTTCCATCTCCAGTGAATGGAGTGACGGGAGTTGTGGGAACAGCTACTGGAACTAGCGAAGTAAAAACTCTACCGCCGGCACCGGTTAAGGAAGACACACCTGGGACACAGCAGTCACCGACAGCTCCCGGTGGGCCTCAATTGCAGAATACACTTAGTATGTCACAAACTGCTGCTGCTGCTGCTGCTGGAGCATCAGCAGCTACAAACTTTAGTCCACCTCCACCGTCAAATGCTGTTGATCAGCAAGCAATTGTGAGTAATTTGAACTTTGTCTTACGGTTATTTCAACCAAATAAAGCTGAACAAAAAGTTGCCGGACTTTGGCGTAAAAGATTTTTATATAATGAACTGGGAAAATGCTTGATCGAAACTTGATCACGTTTTTGATTAAGATTTGATCAAGTATCTCGATCAAAAAATTAAAAAAAATTTTTTTTACAGTCGTTATTTTTTTTTTTTTTTTTTGCGTTTTTTTTACCTCACAGAAGAGAGAGAAAGAGAGAGAGGGAGAGAGAGAGAGAAAGGTGTGGAAGTACGACTTTTTTTGTTTCTTGGACGCGCTCTTAACGGGATTCGAACCGGCGAAGTATAGATTATTAATAAAACCAGGGCGCTTTAGATGACTCGGCCACGGAGGGAAACGATTCTATTGCTGTAATTTTATAAAGTTTATATTTTTATCCTACTGTTGAAACATGAGTAGGGCACGTTCAGCTTTATTTTTATCGACATAAATTATTTACTCTTTTTTTTAAAAAAAAATAAATAAAAATCATGTAAAATATTTTGGGGACAAAATATATTTATTTAGTATCGAAGGTATAAAACAATATTCTTAATATCACTAGTAGAATTATAATTTTTTATCATAGTTAAGAAATTTATATCATAAATAAAAGAAAACATAAATTAAAAATGGGCCATAGCAAAAATTAATGACGGACTCAGAAATGTTAAGTGCCGCCACTTTTTAGTTGACTGCGCAAGCGTGACTTCGTTCATTTTTAAATGGTTGACGTAGAACAAACAAAATCTTATTCTTTCATGCGATGTCGTGGTGCAGCGGATAACGCGTAAGATTTTCATCCGGAAGGGATATGGGGTTCAAATCCTGGCCTGCGTCAGTTTTGTGTAAAAGTATTTGTCTTAGGGAAAAAAAACGAATAAATTATAAATTAACATTTGCGAAAAAAAATTTTTTTAAAATATTGTTTACGAGCTTATATAAACAAAGTAAATTTTGCGTTTGGTTTTAGTAAAAATTGCTATGGTACACAAAAAAAATAGCCACGCCCACACGAAATTTTGTTATGGTAATTTGAAAATATCATAGAACGCATAGATTGCGCAGCTCTGCTATGGACCATTGTAAAATGACTATGTTTTTTAAGTAAAAAAAAAATATAAAATTCTTTCCGTGTATAAAAAGTCATAGTCGAGAATTCAAGTTTTAGAAAATAAAAAAATGAAAAAAACGTTGTCGTTATCCACGCTCTGTAAACATTACACACACAACACATCAGAATCATTAATGATTGAATGAAAAAAAAATTTTGTTTTTTTTAAAATGTATTCGTAGAGAAGAAGAAAGTTTTTTGGATTAGATAATAAAAAATTCCATTGAATAACATAAATTTCTTGCCAAGATCTCAAATGATTGTGTTAACTTTATCGACTTCAAATGTAATCTACAACCCAGGTACACTGAGAGAAATTTTAACTGAAAATTAAAACCCATGTTGAATAGAAATTACTATACTGCTTTGTAATTTTTGTTTTATTTCTGGGATTGGCCGCGAGAGATGATATTCTACAATAAAATTATGTAAAATGTCACACTATGTCAAAAAATTGTTATGTTACTTCAAGTCTCTGTACATCGTTATCTATTGCAGATAGACATGGGGTTGAGTGGAGTTAATTATTGAGAATTCAATTCTAAACAATTTATAAAGAATTACTTTTTTTGATTAATCTCTTAGATAATGAGTTATGAGTTAATTAAAATAAAGAACATACATGTTTTGTGGAAACAATAAAAAATATTATAAGTTCGAATAAAAAATACTGAACAATTTAATAAATATTCTAATATATATAATAAAATTTATCATGTACACATATAAAAGTTAGCATAGACTTAAATATTTTTTACTATATCGCTTTGTAAAAATTCTGGTTGTGGGGCGAAATAACACAAAGATGGCCGACTGATTGAACAAATGATTGAATTGTCATGTAATTTCAAGCATTTCTACAGCCTTATCTGTTAAAGCTAGGTATGGGGTTAAGCGAGGTTTATTGTTGGTAATTTATTTCTAAACAATTTATCAAGAATGAATTTTTTCTATTTATCAATTAGTTTTCGAGTTTTGAGCGTGTAAACAGAAAAGAAAAAATGTTGCCGGGAATTGATTGCCGTTCTCCGTGAATCTAGCACAAACTGCCGAACTTAGCACAAAAAATGTCCAACTTTTAAATAAAATTTATAATAAAATATAGTAAATTCTAAAACCGGTAGTGGGTAAATTCTCAATCTGCTAGAATTTACTTGTGAGTTTCGTGAATTTAGTCATTTTTTTTAAAGAAAAATTACAATAAAATTATGTAATTTTTATGGCTTAGTGTTGTATATAGTCAATGGCCAAATTTTTTACATAACTTTATTGTAAAAATTATTTATCAATATACGAATAATTCTTACAAATAATCGGAGGAACGCAGTTTTTACTATTCGCTTTGTAATTTTTTCTTATACGTTTGTAATTTTTAGTTAAAATTTCTCTCAGTGTAGGAGTTCTCGGGCTTGAACAACTGTGCCAGGCTTGTGCGAGGGTCGTGTATCAAGCCTTGGGAGCACAGGCTTGACACAAGCTTGTGCCCATTGTTTTCCCCGGCCTCACACAAGCCTTGTTAACACAGGCTTGACACAAGACTGTCCCCGTTGTTTTTAACCGGCCTCACACAGGCCTCAATAGTCCAAGCCGGTGTCAATCCTGTTTTTTTTTGTTTTCCCCGGCCTCACACGAGCCTTGTTAACACAGGCTTGACACAAGACTGTCCCCGGTGTTATCAACCGGCCTCACACGAGCCTTGTTAACACAAGCTTGACACAAGACTGTCCCCGGTGTTTTCAACCGGCCTCACACAGGCCTCAATAGTCCAAGACGGTATCAAGTCTGTTTTTTTTGTTTTCCCCGTCCTCACACGACCCTCGTAAACACAGGCTTGACACAAAATTGTCCCCATTGTTTTTCCCCGTCTCACGTATAACTGAGTATTGATCATATTCAAAATATTAATATTGATAATATTATCAATATTATATCGTAATTAATATTATCAATTATTATTTATTCACAATAGCATTGATATTAATAATAATATTTATAATAATAATAATATTCTAAATATAAATACTAATAATTATCAATATTTATATATGAATGTTATTGTCAATAATATTCTATATAATAAAAAGACGTGGCTGGATCCTTGGAAACGCAGTTTTACGCAAACTATTGGCCCGATTGACATGAAATTCAACATAGATATTTAGTTTCAGCTCAGGAGGTTTAAGTCGTCGAAAAAATCACCCAGGTTACTTTTTACGATCACCAGGAAGTCAAAATGATTTTTCCAATTATCTTCAGGGTTTTTCTTATTATTAAATATATTTTTTCAAAAAGAAGAAATTAAAAAATATTGCTTTAGTTTGTAATATTAGTTTCCGGTTCACCAGGATGTAGATATTGAATCTTTTCATTATCTCCTGGGTTTTTTTTTTATCAAAAAATATATTTTATCAAGAAGAAAAGAATAAAAATAAGCATTGGTTCCTAACGGGGCTGAAGTTGGCGGCCACTTCAGCGGCCGAAATCCCAACATGCACGGATCCATAGGGTATTTCCATGGGCCCCGAGTTTCATTATTTCTGTCCTCCTCTCGCACATACGCGGAGTCAGCATGTTTGCTGGTAGAGTGGGGAGGCAAGTGTTGCGCGCGGAAATCCAAGCGCACAATATATATTTATAAATACATATGCAAATTTTTCCTAACTTTATCAAAATATTTTGTAATTATATATTTGTTTATTGTTGGTCATGTTTACGAGCGATGGTCAATTGATAATGAGTAGAAGAAAACTAAGAATTTAAAAAGTTTTTTTTTTTTTTTAAGACTTACACTTGCTACCTCGTTATTTTAGCGTTAATCAATAGATACAATTAAGTAACACTACTGTGAATTTTTCCGAGTAATTCAGAGTGGTCCTTGGGTGTGGAAAGTTTAGAAAACTATTCTTACGAACATCTTAATCTTTTTTTTTCTCGAAAACTTACAGTTGCTACCTCGTTATTAGATCGGGAATCGATAGATACAATTAAAATTCAATACCGTGAATTTTTCCGAATTACTCAGGGTGGTCCTTGGGGGCGGAAAATTCAGAAAACTATAGATTTATGTGTTTTAATTGTATCTATCAATTGACCATTTAATGGTAAAAAAAAAAACCTTGGTTTACATACAATAGTTTTCCGAGTTTTTCACCTACAAGGACCATCCTGGCAGAATCAATAAAATTGTCAAACATGTGTTTTAACTCAAAGTATTATCCAGCAAAAATTTTGTTTCAATAGTATACTATTATGAAAAAATTATAAAATTTTTAGGAACGGGGCCCCAGCACCTTATGTATGCCAAAGTGTCCGCCAACTACAGCCCCGTAGTTCCTAATGTTGTTTTCCGATTGATCAGAATGTAGAAATTAAATTTTTTCTACATATTTCTTTTGTTTTTAATTTTATTAAAAAATAGATATACAACTAAGTTCGGTGAAGCCGAACACGGCCGACTCGTTATTAATATTATTAATATGACTGATATTATTATAAATCGATAATATTATTGTTATTATTATCGATGATATTTTTGAAATTATTGTTATTTTATTTATACTATGGTTATATATATGAATAATATTATTATAAATAACAATAATTCCAATAATATTATGATTAACAATAATATCAATATAATATTAGTAATAATATCAATGGTATCAATTATATCATCGCATTAAAGGATGAAGGGCGTAATTGCCAAAAACGTCAATTTTGAAGGAAAAAGGGCGTAAGTGCAAATTTATAAATTTTCGAGTTTTTCATCTAATTTTAAGACTTAAAAAAATAATAATAAAATTTAATTTAATAAATAATTTCTGATAAAAGATGAAAAGCGTACTTCCAATTTTATTTAAAATTCATTTAATGGCAGGATTTTTTAAATTATTGATTCATTGATTGTTTGATAATTATATACAATTTATAATTAATAAGAAAAAAATAACAATAATTACAAATCTTCATCTTTTATTGAAAATGATTTTGATAATAGAAAAAAGGCGTAAGTCCCTGAACATACGCCCTTTATCCTTTATTAAAGGTGATTACGCGCGCTTTTTTTTTTTATCTTTAAGCTTTAAACTTAGATGAAAAGCCCGAAAATTGCACTTACGCCTTTTTTGTTTTAATAAAAAAAAAAAAATTTCCAAAAATGGCACTTACGCCCTTCTTCCATTAATGCGAAATATAAATACTAATAATTATTATTAACTAATAATATTTATATTCGAATATTATTGTCAGTATTAATATTATTATTATTATTATTATTATTATTATTATTATTATTATTATTATTATTATTATTATTATTATTCAGCGAGATATCCAGCGTGACATGCAGAAGTTTCACTTCCCTCGCGCGTACTCACAACACGCTAATTTTTTTTTTTTTTCTTTTTTTTCGAAATCGGAGCAGTCTGAGGTATTTCAAGCAGCAGTGGCGGCGGCAGCAGCAGCAGCCAATGGTACTTCTCAACAAACAGCAGCAGTATCAGTTAGTGTAAACGAAACAAGTACGGATGGTAGCGTTGAAGGTAATCCACTAGCACCCGTTACATCGGGAACAACGACACCGTCAACAGTGGCACAAGGGACTGATCTCAAAGGTCAACCAAAGCGATTGCACGTCAGTAATATACCGTTTCGCTTTCGAGACCCTGATCTCAGGGCAATGTTCGGGGTAAATTTTTTTTCTCGTCCAATTTTTATATTTGTACATATTGCACTTTGTGAAAATTTCTAGCTGCACCAACAAGGGTTTTGGGCTGCTAAAAGGACAGCCCTTCGAACTAAATAGCCAGGATCGTCAGGTTCACATACATTATCTGTATCGCGTGGTAAATTCTGTATCCTGGTTATCCAGTTTGCTAAATAACTAACCACCTGGTTTGTTCTCTAGCAGGTCAAAACTCTCGTTGCTGCAGCTAGAAATTTTTTTCAGTGCAATCAATAAATTATCTCTTGTTCACAATTGATTTATCTATTGATTCTTCTAGCAATATGGCCCAATCCTTGATGTTGAAATTATCTTTAACGAACGTGGCAGTAAGGTAAGCACAAATTCATTGATACAAATAATTAATCATTAAAAAAGTCTACATACAGTATATTTTTAGTATTTTATATTATAAGGATTAGTGGGTTAGTTATTTGAGTCGTCTATGACACTGATTTTCAATGACGCTGAAGCTAGCTTGGATTCCTACCTTGGGTGGTTCAAGGGCCCCGTGCATTTAATGAATAAATAATAATAAAAGTGAGAAAAAAAAATGAGAGCAATAAGTGTAGAAGAGGAAATTAGGATATGACTAAAAAATAGCTGAACTAAGCATTTCAACTCTCTAGAACATGTTCTAGGGGGTGAAAATAAAGGTCCGCTTTTGAGTATAATACACGGAGAGAAATCCGCAGCAAATAATGCTGTAAGTATCAAACAAATTCTATTGTAGTCTACTGGAAATTGAGAAGTTGCGTAGGGAGGTCACCTGGATCGACTAGAATTTCCTACTACACTACAGTAATTTTAATCAAAACAAAACAAAAAAACAACACAAAAAATTTAATAAAACCTTATTGTTTAAACATCAAATTAAAAATGTAACGTGTTTATTAATTTTTAAAAAATAAACCGTTTTATAATTTTCATGTGTTTCACCGCATTTTTATTTAGATTCATGAATAAAATAAAAGCAATAAATTTTTTTAGAAGAGGTTAGGAACACACTTGATTTCCAATAAATATTCGTGTCATCTGGCGGGAAAACTTGCTGTACACTACAGTAATTTCTGGCATAAAGTATACCATTAACTCAAGACTTCCAAAAATTCCGGTAGACTACAGTAAAAAATTTAGATGAAATATAATAATAATCATTATAATAAGTGGGAATTAGTCGCTTTAATGACGTCAGCTATGATTTTTACGGTACCACTACAGTAATATATGCTGCGGATTTCTCTCCGTGTAAAAAAAATTATTTTCTCTTGAACTACTCGTAGCTACCTCGAAATTTTTTATCCGTATTCATATTTGACGTTTTTTAGAACCCGGCCTAGAGGGTTGAAATTTTCATGGAGGGTTATAAATTCATTGATTATTAATAGCGATAAAAAGTTTCGAGGTAGCTACGTGTAGTTTAAGAGAAAATAATTTTTTTCATTTCTACTAAACAACGTTAATTCATTTTCACCCCCTAGAACATGGTTTATAGGGTTTAAGGTACAACCAGGGCAAAACTTGAGACATCTGGCAGATGTTTGCTAAAAACATTATATATTCATGAGTGCGAAAAGGACGAAAGATTAGAAAGAGAATACTGTTTCTCACTTCCACTCAAGTATTTAGACAAAGACAAAAATTTATTATCCTCTATTAATTAAAATTGAATATTAAAACCTATACTAAATTTGGGTGATTATTTTTCGTCTTTTTTTCCTTTAGTTTTTGGTAAGTATGGCATTATTTTTTCAAGTACTTCGATGGGGTATTATGAAAAGCCGAACATCATATTCCATTAATTAATCAAAAAAACATCTTATAACAAAAAAACTGATTAAAGAAAAAGGTGTATCGTTATTTCAATTATCTACTCTATAAAATTCGTGAAATCGTCATTATTTTTTATTTTCCCTGGTTGTACCTTAAATTTATCAGTTCACTTCAAAGGCGATCGATATTGCATATCAATGCTAAATTCTACTGAAGTTTCAAAAAAAAAAAAAAAAATTTCTAGTTGGGGGCACCGATTCTTCTACGTCCCTGGTTTGGACCCAGCTTCAGCGTCATTGACTTTCAGCGAGTGATACATAAGCATCGATGCTCTAACACACTAACACGGTCCAAGTAATACAATGATATATACACAAGCTCTCGTTTCGGCTGATGCCGCCCTACATAGTCATTATTGGAAACTGTGAAACATCATCTATGATAAATTCAGAAACATTCAAAGATTCACCATAGCGTTTTTTAGTCAAAAACGAGCGTTTGTCGTATATGTTATTAAAGTGCTCCAGTATCCGACTATAACTTCAAATTCTATTGGTAATCTCGTTTTCTTTATTGTATACATATAGTTAAATAAAATTCCATGTGTTTTTTATTCCATTTTTGTTAAGAAATAAAATTTTAAGGTCCTCTTTCATGTTTTTGATTCTAGAAAAGTCTCCAAAAAGTAGATCTTAATATTTATTTCAATAAAGTCGAGTTCAAATGTTTAAAAAAATCAATTTGATTCGTACTTAAAATTTTATATTAAATGTACTTCAATTTTTTATAAAGCTTTGATATCTTGAATAAGCAAGAAAAAAATATAGTTTCGATATCTTCGTACTTATTAATACTGGATACTGGGGCAACAATAACTTTTTTTTTACGTAGAATCGTCCGTGGTCGTGGTTTTACTTTTTGTCATTGCTACTTAATGAAAATTTCATATTTATTGCAATATTGCATTATTAAAGACCATCGATACCACTGACTATTCTTCGTTTAACAAAAAAAAACAAAATATCATTTTTTATTACACGTTGGCAATACTCGCTTCAAAAATTTGATTTAAGAAAAATGAATAAAACTTTTGCCAGACGTTAAATAATAACTTTCACAATGTGAATGTTCATCAATATAAAAATATTTGATTACGGAAGAAAAACGAAAAACAAAACATTGTATGCCTAGCTCATGAAAATATCAATGATTATTTTAAATAATTGAAGGTCACTGATTGATCCATATTTGAGTGCCTTGCTCTACCCTCGTGCGTTTCACGCCTCGCGTGTCACATCTACCATCGCAACTACCAATCAAGTTTGCTGATTGAGTACTTGCCACACTAAGAAAAAAAATTGCTACAGTTTAGCAAATTTTTTCTTAAAACTTTTTTGTCTTAAGTTGAAAAAAAAAATAATTAATTTCAGAAAAAATGTCTTATTTTGAAAAAATATTTTTTTTCAATTTTAGACAAATTATTTTTTTTTTGAAAAAATGTAGAATTAACTTAAGAAAACTTGCGATAAACTTAAGGATATTTTGTCATTTGATTTGAGGAAAAATTTGCTAAAAAAAAATGAGATACCTCAATTTGAAAGACAAGTCATTCGATTTAAGGCAACAAGCGTTCAAGTCTAATTGAAATTAGTTGAATCTATATATCTATGTAGTAAAAAAAGAAAATATATGATTGACTTTGTTAACTTATTTAAATTAGAGTAAGTATTTTATAATAAACTAAATTACATCCCCACTTAACTTTTTTTTGTTATTTGTCAAAAAAAAAATAAATAAAATAAACTTTATTTAAATAAATGTATTATAAGACGTCAAGTTTATTATATATTCAATAAATAATATATGTGAAAGAAGGTCATTCTTAATGAGGATAAAAATTTTCTCGCTTTCAAGTTAACGTGCCATGGCTTAGGGGATAACACACTGGCGTTTGGAATATAGGTTTAGATAGGTTTTTAGGGAGATATAGGTTCGAATCGCGCTCAGAACACAGTGATTTACAAAAAAAAAAAGAACTATGATATAAACAAAAAACGAAATGAAGTTCTCATTGAACGAAAAATAATAATTTTTTTTTTTTTTTAATTGAAAAATGTATTTTTCAACTCTTGATTATTTAATAATTTAAGTTGAGTCAAAAATCATTTAAGTTGAGAAAAAAACATATTTAAGTTGAGTGAATAATGATATAAATAGAGCAAATTTTGATTTCATTTTAGCAAATTTTCTCTCAACTTGAACGCTTGTTGCCTTAAATCGAATGACTTGTCTTTCAAATTAAGGTATATGTCATTTTTTTTTAGCAAATTTTTCCTTAAATCAAAAGACAAAATATCCTTAAGTGAATTTTAAATTTTTTCAAAAAAAAACAATTTGTCTCAAATTAAAAAAAAATATTTTTTCAAAATAAGACATTTTTTCTCGAATTAATTATTTTTTTTTTCAACTTAAGACAAAAAAGTTCTAAGAAAAAATTTGCTAATATGAAGAAAATTTTTTTTCAATAACAGCAATTTTTTTTCTCAGTGCAGGACTTGCAATACAAGAAGTCGAGTACTTAAAAAGAGCACCAGATAGTTGGGGCAGTGTTCGTGAATATAAAGCTGATACGTGGGATTTTTTTTAAGTTTTCGGATGACCGATGTCGGTTTAATAAAACTACTTTACATTTACGCTTATCACCATTTCAATCATTAATATTTTCATATATGAATATGAATGTTTTTCACTATTTTTGTTTTTTTTTTTTCAAGATTTTGTGATTTAGAAATGATGACTTCGATTTACAGCGAGTCCTTGCTCACATCAGTTTATTACGGGTAAAAATTATTTTCGATCGAATTTTAAGACTTATAACTAAATTTTTTATGGCTATTAAAAAAATGCTAAACCTCTGGTCATTATAAATTTTTTTTTTTACCCGAAAAATCCGAATGTTTTTTGTAGTTTTTAAATCATTTTCTATTCGAGTGTTGCCAACGTTAGTTATGTATTTAAGTATACTCTGGTAGAATGAGGACGGATTTTTAAAGTGAAATTGATAGCATTTAGAAAACAAAATTGCAAATTATATATGACAAATGTAATCCCTCCTCGTTCAATCAATAATTCATTTTCAGCTACTCTTCAGACCACTATGACACAATTTTTTTAAACATACATTTTAACACAAACTTACACTCTCATAATTACAACCTCATTCTAACATTATTATAGATTTTTTTTCTCCTACATATATATATACGCCAAGCTACACTTGGCGCGTAGTATCTTGAATTTTGCAAAAGCACTGGGCTTTAATAGTAAAATGATAAAATTTAAAGAGGCTGTTGTTATTATTTCGAGAAAGCTTCATCAATGTATATGGAATGTGGCATCCCTATTATCAAGTGCTGCATTTTTGAATATAAAATGACAAAAAAAAAAAAAAATGAATACCAAGACATGACAGGAACTGTTTTTTTTTTTCTTCTTTTTCTCTCAATTTTTTCATTGACTTACTTTTCTTTCAATCGTTTTTAATAACGAGTCAAATCTACAAAAGTGACTTGTCTATTTTGAACAAAACTACTTTATATTGATGGTTTTATTAACAATATCGAATGTTTGTTTTTTTTTTTTTATTTTTGTGTTTTGAACTTGTTGCACTCTTGAACGAAAATGGTTCCCAATATTTAATTTGGCACAGGCTATTACACATTTTTCATTTTTATTCTCTAATATGTGATTTAAAAAACAACACTTTTGTTGGAATAATTTTATTTTTTTTCTAACGTAATTGTACACTTGATATTATTATTATTCTTAACTTTTAATCATTTATATATATATTCGTTAATTTTTATTATTAGTCACACTCGTTATTATTAATAATCAATGGTGTTAGTAGATAATTAGACAATCTGCATTTTTAGATAGAAACAGCCTTCCACATCCATTTTTATATACAACTTTACATTTGTATAACAATAATTAATTTTGTTTATAATTTGCTAATAAAAAACAAATCCACCTAAACTTTTGTTGCACTGATAAGTTGATACTTCAACAGGTCATTAACACAAATAAAATATTTCTTCTTGCTTTTCAGCCATAGTGGTTTTTGTACAAGCTTGCTTTGTTTATCTTTCAACTTTTCATACAATCCAGGACAATTTTTTTTTTTTATCATTGATTTGTTCTTCTATATTAAAAAAAATTTCCAAAATGTTCGATATACAAATTCAAACGGAAAGGATTCACGATATTTTTCTCGAATCGGATTTCCCGAATGACTTTTTTCCCAAAAATCTATTTCCTCGAATATTATTGTGCCCAAATTAAAAAAAACTATTAAAAAAAAAGAAATAACTATACTAATTTCATTATACAGCTACTGTCATTTATTCTATTTCATTTAATTTTATGTCAAATTTTTAAGTGAAATTTATTTATTTTTATCAAATTTCCAAGTGTCTTTTAAATGATGGATATCAAAATTTTGGGAGAAACAAAAGTAGTTCATAATCTTTTTGTTTATGTGTGGTCCAAATTGTCAATTAAAGTTAAAACTTATTGGAAGTGTCAAAGGTTACGCCGTAAAGAATGCAAAGCAAAGGCGGTTACTGCTTTCAATGTTGCTGAAAATAAATATTATTTCATACGTTAACTAACGTTAAGCGATCATGCTATTGTCCCCAACCAAAAACAGGTTGAAGCTGAGATTTTTAAAAATTCTTCAAACGGAGCGCGACAATTCAAATCAATGTGAAAAATCCGGAGGTACTCATATTTTTTATTTAATTTCACAATATTTATTTATTGATTTTTGTTCTTGAAGAAATTTGGCACCCAATCCAAAAAATATTGCTGACTTGTACTCCTCTTGATCTATATCAGAAAACACTCATGGGTGATAATTTTTTAATTTATGATTCACTTGATAATGATTCCCTGAATGAAGGTAGAGTCATTGTCCTCTCGACTAAGAGAAATTTAGAATTATTGGTTATCAGTTGGTTGAGTCTGGTTCTTAGACGGGATGTCCAAAGACATGTTAATCATATAATTATAATGATCATATATAAGTATAATGATAGTATATAATTATAATGATAATATTATATAATTATATTATACGTCTAGGTCAGTTCAACTCTTTTCACAAAACTTTTTAGATTTCTTGGAACAGTAACAATTATGTTCTGTAATATTTGAATAAATATAAAAAATACATTAGAAAAGAATAGATGAAAAATTTATTCGGGAAAATATAAAAAGGTCATTCGCTAAATCTGATTCGGGAAAAAGGACGGGCACCATTTATTCCCAGAGAAAAAAATGAGCAAAATGCAATAGTTCTGCTTCTAACCGGACTTGAAATCGCGGCGTTTACTAGAAATTTTTCTCCAGCATACATATATACTCTATTTTCGTTCAATTCTTGCTAGGCTTTTTTTTTAGACACTGATTACGCATTATCATCTTTTTTTTCAACAAGAACGTTGTCTACTAAAATTCTGGACAGAATAATGATGAAAAATCACGTTACAAAGCGTTATTTTATGACAAAATAGACCTCAGTAGTTGAATTAATAATAATTCTATATTAACTGCGCCAATGTGTATATATTAGGGTGTTTTTTTTCATACTCTTCTCATCATGCTCAGAATTTGAACGTATTGAAAATATTTAGAGGTGGTTTCGGAGGTCATTTTTCCATGATTAACATATTAATCATTCATTTCACTTTGATCATGAGTTTTCGACCGTTCAAGTTCACGTTGGTCTCATTTGATAGAGTATTAAATTCTATAGCATTTAATATTCATAGTTTTGATCATTTACAATTAAAAAAAATAGTGAAATAATGCTTCAAAAAGGTAGTATTTAAAATTTTTTTGAAAAACAAAATTGTAAATGATCAAAACTATGAATATTATATGCTATAAAATTCAATACTCTATAAAATAAGACCGACGCGAACTTGAACGGTCGAAAATTAAAGCCTCCATGATCAAAATGGTGAATGAAGTGTATTAAACCCATGTTAATCAAATGGAAAAAACAAATGACCCCTGAACCACCTCTAAATATTTTTCAATTGCGTTCAAATTTTTTCTGGGCATGATTTAGAGCTGTATAAACTTGTATGAAGATGGGTGAAGAGAAAAAAAAATATCGAAAAAAAAAAAACACCCTAGTATATATAATCACTTTTTATTTAGAAAGATGAATAAAGTTTACTATAGTATATAATCAGTTCAATAATATTTTATCTGTTTATTCGCTCCTAAAAATTTTATTTCTGATCATGTGATTTTTAATAGAAAATTGATCTATTATTCACTTTATAAATTGTTCATTAATTTAACTTCAAGTTGAAAATAAATATGCATAAAATCTGTTTTTAATTTTTTCTGATTTCAATAAAAATATTTCGAACACTCTAACAGTGTGTTCGTTGTAATGAAATCCTCATCACAATCCTCATCACAATATTTAATATTTGTATCTACTTTTTTCGAACGGTCGTGTGGACGTGTCACGTTTGAACTCACGGATGACCACCGTTTGAAAAATTTCAAAAACAAAAAAAAAGATAATTAATTAAAAAAATAATTAAACAAATGTATCCAATCATTGAATTTTCATGAAAGTTTTAATTTGAGTTTAAATAAGTTGAATTTTCAAAAACCTATCCCTAAAACGGAAAAACAAACCAAAATCAAAACCACACAAAAACAATGAGTGTGAAGCTAGTGAACGTAGATCCCTCATGTACGGATGAGAGTATACGTTCCTCTCTACCATACGTTTCGGTGTACGATAGCCCGTTGAAATGCACGCATGACGTTTGCAATGAGCACAACAGCAACAAGAAAAATACACATATATCTATCATATGTGTACACGTTTGGTTACTCAATGGTACAGTATATAAAAGCATCGGAATAAATTTTTTTAAAATTGAAACAAGTAGCTTATATTGTTCTTAATCCAGTCAACGTTTTTTTGGAAAAAAAAAGTTTAAATCTTATGCATGCTATCGGCTATAGACTATTTTGGTATTGTGTTCGGGATTTAAACAAATTTTCTTCACAATAATTAGTATTTGCATTATTCTTTTCGGAAAATCCCGAGAGGCTATTCATCGCCCGATTAAGGAGGTTATGCACAAATTCATTGCGGGTGTTGCGGGGCGCTTCTGACGTCACAGACAAAACTGAAATCCGACTACACTGTAAAAAAATAAAGTGAAAAGCGCCTGCGCCCCATATACAATATATGGGATTGCGGGTATGTGTGTGTGTTTGAACATGCCATACGTTGCCACATCTAATTTTTGTAAAGTTTATAATTAATTACTCATTAATTGACCGATCAACATATGAAAATTTTTCGCGCAATTAATAAAACTCGGTTTCTAGTATATGTGTGATTTTTTTCAAGACTTTTTCATCATTTTTTCTATCCGAAAAAAATGGTTGAAATCTCCATAAGAGCCAATGTTAAATATTATTTTCAATAATTAATTACAAAAAATTTAACCGATCAACATAAGAAAATAATTATACCGTTGTATTCAGAATGAAAAGATCTACTTGTGTACAAAATTTCAGAACATTCTCATTATATTTTTTAAAAAAAGAGTAATTTGTGCATAACCTCCTTAAGTGGTACCATGACTACGAAATGTAGTGAAAAAAAAACAAGTATTACATCCACTACACTTTATACATAACTACAATGACTACACTGACTGCACTGATCACTACATTTAACTACATTTTTTAAGTGTTTTATTATTATTAATAGTAATATATTATGATTATTTATGAGGGATTATAATAATAAAATTAATCCTTTGGAAAAATTAATTACTACAATTTATATGACAAGTATTTTCTTTATTATTTTTATCAAATAAGTTTTACATTTCTTAGATTTTAGCAAATAGATTATACGGAAACCATACTATAATTGACAAAACTGAAAAAAATGAAATGATTGTTGACAGATAAAAAAATTAAATTTACTTCTGAAAAGAAAGGTTATGTGATGAATGAATATCAAATAAATAAAAAAATTAAGTTATCATTATAATATATTCACACACTGTTCAATTTTAATTGTTTGTATTAATTAACAGTTTCATGATGCGAACACAGTCGAATTTTACACATTAATTAAACACATAAAAAATTTACACATCATAATTAAACACACGTTATTTTACACATTCAATTTTACACATAATAATATTACACATCAAAATATACACGTAATTAATTTACACATTAAATATTTACACGTTGAAGATTTACACATTAATAAATTAACACATCTTAATTAAACACCGTAAATAAATACATTAATTATTTCATATTTTTGAATTACACATGATATTTAATATAAGTTCGCGAATTACACATGAAATATAATACATACGATTGAGTTACACACCGGTAAAGACGGTTTTACCTTGCAGTTTTATCTTGTCGACGCAACTTGGGGAATTTTTTACACGTAAAATGCTTTTAAGAAATACCTCAGGTTCCGTCGACAAGGTAGAAGTGCAAGACAAAACCTTATTTTCCGGTGTGTAACTCAATCATATGTATTATATTTCATGCGTAACTTGCGAGCTAATATTAAGTATCATGTGTAACTTAAATTCTATAATGCGTGTGTTCAATTATTATGTGTTTTTTTATTTATGTGTAAATCTTGAACGTGTAAATATTTAATGTGTGTATATTTCGGTGTGTAATATTTTTATGTGTGAAATAACGTGTGTTTAATTATGATGTATTTATTTATTTATGTGTAATTCTTGAACGTGTAAATATTATTTGTGTTAATTTTTTATGTGTTTAATTGATGTGTAAAATTCGACTGTGTCAAATTCGGATGTGCTTATCTGACGCGATGCCATCGTACTACTATTTTGTTGTACTACAACCACAATTTTTATTGAATATTTCTTTCCGTTTAACTAAGCACAAAATAAGCTTTTTTTTTGCCTAGAAGTTTACTTCTACTGTCGGGACTATTCTTTTTTTATATTTATCTTTGTATTTTCTCAATGTACGATGACATGCTTGAATTTTATATGCATAATTTTTTTATAATATCTACTGGATTGAGTACGATATAAGATACTTGATTTAATTTTTGAACAATTGCTACGAATAGGTTTGCCGACAGTATTAATAAATAACCAAGCGTATGTACATATATACGCATAATTATGTTGTCTGTCTTCGTTTTTACTGACGCGGTAATTGCCAATCAAGGATGCATTCTGACTGGCTATCGTCAACTAGAATATGTTCAGATAGCCCCCAGTGCGCAAGAAGTTATGTCATCGAAGAATGGCCGTCACTTCGAGACTAAACTTGTCTCAATTGGCACTATTAGCAGTAAGTTGGGCTGCCGCGAATATGGCAGACTTTAGGGGTAGTACTTGGGTAAAAGAGGTGTAAATATAAGTTAACTTATGTCATCGCAGTAAGACAGCGAGTATGTCTAAATTATCCATGAAGACCTTCTCAATACTGTGAGCAATGGCTGCCAACTATATGGTCGTATATCCAATTGCTGCACGGACAAAAATTCACAATAAATTCACAGTATATTTGGCAGCCCAACTTAATGCTAATAGTAACCATTAAGACAAGTTTTCTCTCGATGTGCCAGTTTTTCGACAATGACATAACGGGGCCTGGACTATAAGAAGGAATATATAACTTGCTCTCAAGCGAACTACGTTCGCTAGCTCCATTAATTGGCTTCACACTCATCAAAAACATATACACCACTGACAAATCGAATTTTAATTATTCAGTATAGTATCGCAGAGAAATTAAAATGAACATTAAACTATTCGTATGAATTGAGTGTTATTTAATATATAATTACTCTTTGTCTTATCTCAAACAAGTGTGAAAAAGATAGCTTGCCTTCCATTCTTTCTTTTAACTAGCTACATCTTTTCCTTAGCTACACAGAGAAAAATTCAAAGTCATAATTACTGCCATGGTTCGGGTTTAAAGTACACGGAGAAAAAAAAACGACAATAATTGTTGAAAAAACAGGAGAAAAAGTGTTCTGCTGCACAGCAAAGTAGAGGCCAAGTTGCAACTCTACAATATTTGTTCTGCCGATAGTACAGTTTTTGTTCATCTGGTAGAGTAATAATTGCCGTGCTGTTTAACAAAATTTGTTGTGCTCCAAACAAAAATTGTTGAGCATACAACAATTTTTGTATTCAGTTTAGTAATTTTTATTATTCCACATAACAAAAATTCTGAAACCACACGGAGAGAAATCCACAGCAAATATTACTGTAGTGGTATCGTAAAAATCATAGCTGACGTCATTAAAGCGACTAATTCCCACTTATTATAATGATTATTATTATATTTCATCTAAATTTTTTACTGTAGTCTACCGGAATTTTTGGAAGGGTCGAGTTAATGGTATACTTTATGCCAGAAATTACTGTAGTGTACAGCAGGTTTTCCCGCCAGATGACACGAATATTTATTGGAAATCAAGTGTGTTCCTAACCTCTTCTAAAAAAGTTTATTGTTTTTATTTTATTCATGAATTTAAATAAAAATACGGTGAAACACATGAAAATTATAAAATGGTTTATTTTTTTTAAATTAATAAACACGTTACATTTTTATTCTGATGTTTGAATAATAAGGTTTTATTTAATTTTTTGTGACGTTTTTTTGTTTTGTTTTGATTAAGGTGTTACCCCTGCATATCTAGAGGCCTCTTGCGGATGGCATTTAGAAACATAATATTTCTATGAGTGCGAATGAGATGAAAAAGAAAGAGAAAATCTTGTTTCTCACTTCCACTTAAGTATTTAGACAAAGACAAAAATTTATTTTTATTTATTGTAAAATAAAAAGGTCTCAAAGCCCTATTAATTTTTATATCAAAAGTTTCCTTATTGTTTCCTCTATCTATCTTTAGTTTTTGATAAAGCTATCTGCGTTTTCCATAAAATGGCTAACCAGGTTTCTAAAAACTAAACCGGACTTTCCATAAGAACCTATGTATAACCTCCAAAAAAGTAGCCTACTTTAGTAATTAATTACGAAGTAATTAGCTACAAGAAAATTTTCAAAAAATTTGAGCGTATGTATTATTATTTCATTAATCTACTTAAAAAATTTCAAAGCTCTATCTGCGTTTTTGATTGGTGGTGGTAATCCCTTAAAATTACTGTAGTGTAGTAGGAAATTCTAGTCGATCCTGGTGGCCTCCCCACGCAACTTCTCAATTTCCAGTAGACTACAGTAAAATTTGTTTGATACTCTACAGCATTATTTGCTGCGGATTTCTCTCCGTGCATATTAAATTTTTTTCAAAATTACGAAATAAATTTTCATTATGATAATTAAAAAAAAGAAGGAAAATAATTAGGAACAAATTAAACCAAATTACGATGCTTTGATTTATTTTTCATATTTATTACTAAAGATTAAAATAAAAAAAATCTGCATTAAAATGACAAATGCAGGTTATGTTTGTCATTTTCATGAATCATATTTTATTGTTGATGTGATTTGTTAATTATCAAGTTTTGTTATTCATCTAGTTGCTCACAAATATTTTATACACTGAAAGAAATTTTAACTAAGAATTACAAACATAAAAGAAAAAATTACAAAGCGAATAGTAAAAACTGCGTTCCTCCCATTATTTGTAAGAATTATTCGTATATTGATGAATAATTTTTACAATCAAGTTATGTAAAAAATTTGGCCATTGACTATATACAATACTAAGCCATAAAATTTACATAATTTTATTGTAATTTTTCTTTAAAAAAAATGTCTAAATTCACGATACTCACAAGTAAATTTTAGCAGACTGAGAATTTACCCACTACCGGTTTTAGAATTTACTATATTTTATTATAAATTTTATTTAAAAATTGGCTATTTTTTGTGCTAAGTTCGGCAGTTTGTGCTAGATTCACGGAGAATGGCAATCAATTCCCGGCCACCTTTTTTTCTTTTCTGTTTACACGCTCAAAACTCGAAAACTAGTTGATAAATAGAAAAAATTCATTCTTGATAAATTGTTTAGAAATAAATTACCAATAATAAACCTCTCTTAACCCCATACCTAGCTTCAACAGATAAGGCTGCAGAAATGCTTGAAATCACATGACAATTCAATCATTTGTTCAATCAGTCGGCCATCTTTGTGTTATTTCGCCCCACAACCAGAATTTTTACAAAGCGATAAAGTAAAAAATATGCACATATAAAGTAAGTCTATGCTAACTTTTATATGTGTACATGATAAATTTTATTATTTTTTATTAGAATATTTATTAAATTGTGCAGTATTTTTTATTCGAACTTATAATATTTTTTATTGTTTCCACAAAACATGTATGTTCTTTATTTTAATTAACTCATAACTCATTATCTAAGAGATTAATCAAAAAAAGTCATTCTTTATAAATTGTTTAGAATTGAATTCTCAATAATTAACTTCACTCAACCCAATGTCTATCGGCAATAGATAACGATGTACAGAGACTTGAAGTAACATAACAATTTTTTGACATAGTGTGACATTTTACATAATTTTATTGTAGAATATCATCTCTCGCGGCCAATCCCAGAAATAAAACAAAAATTACAAAGCAGTATAGTAATTTCTATTCAACATGGGTTTCAATTTTTAGTTAAAATTTCTCTCAGTGTAGTCTATAATTTGATTATTAAAATGTTATTAAAACCTGGCATTAATTAATTTATTTTTAAAATGTCAATCACACAAAAGCTAATCTTATCTTCGGCAATTCTACACAGTGCCATGTAGATATACTGAGGCACACGACCAAGACCGAGTCTCACCGATAACACCCGAAAAGCCCTACATTGTTGTGCAGCACGGTAAAATGCATGGTAGAAGTACTACAGGTATGGCAGTAGTCCATGTTTTTTTCGTCGCGTTCTGCGCAGCCTTATTTTTTCAACCAATCAAGAACGCGCCATCGAGCTGTTTTGCTTTTCTTTCTAACACGCAATCTCTATTATAAGATCCTCTCTCTCTAACATACTGTTTTGACAACTATTTTTTATATTGTTGTAAATACTAATAAATATATGTGGAGCATGTTTATAAAAAATCAAAAAAATAAAAAAACCAAGACAGTTTAACAAATAAATTATAATATTTTCATTGTTGTTGTTTTTTTTGATGCCACAAACAATAGAGGTTGTGTTGTATTTATTATACTTGGATTCATTTATTTAATATAAATAATTAACTTTTATTATTGATGTATGTGAATCATTATAAAATATACCAAATCTAGTTGAATAAATATGATAACTTTTGAAAAATTTAAAAAAAACTTGAAAATTTTCTTAACAAATTTGTATCGCGCGCGCATAAAGTCTTCCATTTTTGTGGCGAGAAGGCGACCTTTTGATTGGTCGATTCACAGCGGCCAAACCAGGCTGCGCACTGCCATACCTGTAGTATTTCTACCATGGGTAAAATGTGCCTTGAAACTAGACAACATTTATTGAGCAGCCGAACAAATATTATTGAGCAACACAACAAATATTATTGAATGGTGAAAATTGTTGTAAAGCTAAATAACATTTGTTCAACGATACAATAAAATTTGTTGCAGCACAACAAAAAGTGAAAGGTTAGGATTTCGATTTTAGTTTGTCGTGCTGTCACAACAATTCTTGTCGTTTTTTTTTCTCCGTGTACTGAATTGTTTAGTAATATTTAGTAGTTTCGTAACCAGTCATATGAGTTGAAGTACGATGGTAAAAAAATGATATTCGTCAGAAATACTGTTGAATATGTTTTTATGATTTTGGGGATATTCTGATATCCGAGACAGGGCGTTTTTTTGTTGGTTTCTAAAAATGCGCAAAGTGGTTGAAAATGGAGTTAAAATATGGAAAACACGACAATTTTATCGATTATGTATTATTAGAAATTGATCCAAGGATTGACGGCATAACTTCTTTTACTACTACTACTACACTAGTAATTTTTACTAAAAATTTCTCTCCGTGTAGTTACTTTCTCTACACAAGTCGATATCATCACACGAGAAACAATATCTTTCGATACTAGTATTTCTAGTCCTCTTGTTTGATACATTTTGCTCAGAAAGTAACTGGCGTTTCAGATCATTGTCAATGTATAAAGCGCCACATCTGCATATGTGATTTCTGCAAGAGTGAAAAGTAAATAATGCACAAAACATAAGATTAGACGATAGGTGTGCACTTGAGACAGTGACAGCTCGTGGTACTTTTGAGGTGTTAGTATCGTGCAGCATTATGTAATAGAACTTAAATAAATATTTTTTTGTTCCGAAAGCTTTAATCTTTTAAAAGAATTACTCTTTATCAAAAAAACAGTAAAAATCTTGGAGTAATTCTATATAATTTAATAATATTTGCTACTGTTCATTCAGATTTTCTATGAAAGTCTTCAGTAAAATCTTAGCTATGAATAATATCACTAAAATTCAAAGTCTCTAAGAAAATTACAAATTTAACAAGAAGATGCCTTAGTATATATTTCAATTATATCTACTGTGTAAATTTCAAAAAATTCTTAGATTTTGAACGTAGGTATGAATGCGCCTTAGGAACTCAAAAAGTACCTCTGTTTAAAGCACCACATCTCTTAATATTATTAGTAGGGCGCGGATTGTTTTTTTTAATTGTTGCAAAATCTATTCTTGTAAAATAAAACTTTTTTATATCCTCAAATTCTTGTTTTATCTGTGAAGTGATATTTTGCCATATATAGTTATACATAGAGAAAGATGGTGACTCCACTGACAAAACAGAAAAGTTTTTTCTCACCTTAAAGGAAAAAGTACGCATTAGTTAAGTTCAATGTCAATAATGATCATGGCTATCAATGCTATACGTTGTATAATAACCATATAAAAAAAAAAGAATCTCACATAGAATACATATGTATCTTATTGTCAATTCTAAGCCGATGCTCAAATAAAACTAAAAACAAAACAAATAAAAACTAAATTGACTGAAAACTATCATATGCAAAAAGTCATCTTCTTTCTAGATGATTGACGAGGTGATTAGAATTATTATATTAGTTTTATTGACGTCACCATGTGCCATGGCCATATAATCTTTATGAAATCACTCAACTTCGTTTTTTTCCATACTACTTCAAATGATTGGATTTCTAAAAAAGTGATTAATCTATATCTATAGATATCAAAGTTCTACTTCACTTTGTTAAAAATCAATTACAATATTTTAAACTTGAGATATTACACTCTCACTACTAAAATTGAATAAATGAATTTCATATAAATTTTTTTTTTCTTTTCTATATTATTTGAATCAATTTACAATCGTCAGTTACTTTTTATCGACTTTTTAAATCTCATAGGAATCTTATACGCATATCTTTCATAATTAAATAACTTATTACCACAAACAAAAAAGTAATTTAGTTTTGATTCAATCTGAAATAAGTATTTTCTCAAAATTTATTTATCTTGCATCTCTTCTATAAAATCTATAAAGCTATTGTTGGCAATGGTCATATTGAATTTTTTCAATAATCCTATACCATTTTCCATGTCAACTTTCATATATTCATACAAAATTTTCGCTACAGGAATACACACACACACACACACACATGTTCAACAGAATTGAAATTGATTCATACGTAAAATGAAGAGAAAAAAAAACTATCAGGGAGAGTGAGACAAAGCGTATAAAATTTGAACACAAAAATAATAATAATAAAATAATATAATTATTTTTTTTACTATTATTATAGTAATATAAAGAAATGATCTTATTAAAACTGACAAGTAAATTGAAAACCGTAACAATAAATAATAATCTATACTGAATAATATAATTTTAAAGACTTGGCTCCATTAATCATTAATAAATTGACAGTAACAAATCAGTGAAAACATAAACTTACACATTACTTTTTCAAATTGACAACTTTAAAACATGATCATGGGAGACTGATAATTATTCTTATCAACCCTACGATCGCATATTATTTGTAAAAAATAATTAAAAAAACCAAAAATTATATAATTATAATTATATGGAAAATGTTGACGAGACGTGCCCGTCGAGCGTGGCACAGTCTGTAAGCTGAGTTTAATGCATGTTGTTTTGTCTGTCCTTGCATGCAGGGATTCGGTTTTGTAACATTCGCGAATAGTGCCCATGCGGACCAGGCACGTGAGAGGCTACACGGCACCGTGGTTGAGGGCAGAAAGATTGAGGTGTGCATGAAATACTTTCTTATATAAATATACAAATATATATATAATTACATATATATATATATATATATATAATATACAACTGTGCTACGAATTCAGCTAAAATACACAACGCTAAACAGTGTCAATATTTCTCAAATGCGCAACGATTATTAGAAATAATATTTTGCACTATAGTTACGTATTGGAGAAATATCAACACTGTTCAGCGTTACTTATTATGCCTCATTCGTAATACTGTTGCATATAGTAAACTACGTGACTCCGTGGCGCATTGGTGTAGTTTTCTCGTGCCATCTGCGTCGCTCTTAGCTTTTACTCGAGGCTTCTCTCTTGTTTTTGTTTCGAGCGCTGCATATGACAATAGATTGAACTACACAACTCTACGCCACTAGTTACATACAATACTAATATATATATATGTATGTAATAAAATAGCAAAAAAATTATTAATATACGTATATGTACAGACATATATATTTATACATATATGTACACGGAGAGAAAAAAAATTGTTTAACTATGTTTCTGTATGGTGGGACTTTTGGTAAATTTTTGGTATGAAGTAATATTTTATTTGTTTCTATTTTCTATATTCTATATATATATATATATTTTTCACAATATATGAGAAATCGAAAAACGTCCCACTATAATAAAACATAATATTTTTTTCTTCGTGTATATTTCATAAATATTTAAATATATACGTTTATAAAACTAAATTAATAATATATTGTTTGTTTATTATTGATTAAAATTTATTAATTCACCATGTTAGTTGATAATATTTGTTTCTATTTATATTTTTCACTGTCGTTATGTTTCACAGGTTTGAAGCACGGACGCCTGCACGAAAAACACGTGCACGCGTCACTGCTCGTATGTATTTAATTACATGTATGAGTAACACTATATGATAGCTTGATTAGTACTTCGCATATAGTCCTATAAAAACTGTGGCAATGTTATTTTATTAATCAATTGGTTAATTATTTTCTTATGTAGAAGCTTTATTTAATAACATGAAACTTGTGGATTTTTTGGCTTATAAATATAGATAAATCGCCAGTGTTGTATATGGAGGACGAAAATGAAATTTTTTAATATGGAATTTGTTTTTCAATAAAAGAAAAAATTAGGCTTTTTTCTGTTGAACTGATACAATTCAATGATAAATTGTTTTTGATAAAAAAATTTTGTCTAAAAATTTTCCTCCTCCATCAGCAACTTTCACACCAATTTGTGAAAAGCCATTCATATTTGAAATTATGGTGACACAATTTAATTTTAAAATTATATGAGATCACATAAAATCAAATTAATCATATAAGTAGTCACTTTTTTTTTTTTTTTCATAAAATCTTATGATATTATGTGAAATCATAAATTATATATTTAATTATAATTGCTAAATTATTTCAAATGAATAGGATAACTAATTATGACGTGAAATCAAGTTAATCTTGAAACCGTAGCTATAGTGTCACCAAATTTCTTTATGGATCGCCCTTTGCTGATGGAAACCTTGGTGGTGGAAATTGTATTGCACGTGATGCAAAATTCGATAAAAACATAAATTGACCAAGAAACTGCATCCATTGCATTATTCTCCACTGGCTTAAACCGGTCTCCTTGTTGTACTAATATTTAATGTTATAAAGAAAAAAAAAAAAAAAAAAAAAAAACCAAATAAAACTGAAATATAAAAAGTAGAAACTCATAAAATCCCGGGATTAATGGATTATATATCAGTTTTAAACTGCGTGATATCATTTTACAATACTACTACTCACAAATCGACGATATATATAATTAGGTAAAAACTAAGAACAAAATGAAAAAAAAAAAATTTACATGCTTCATGAAAACGAATCTCTTATGTTGTCCCTTGTAGAGCTTCTCGCAAGCCTGTTGATTGGGCAAACGAGATAAACAAAGTGAAAAAAGAGAAAGAACGAGAAATAAAACAACGAATAAAGTGATGTAAAACGTAAGAGAGTGAGCAAGCATACGCTATTGAAACAAAAGTGAAACTAATAGTTGCAAAACGAAAATGAATATGAAACAGTCGTCTCTCGGAAGAGGCTCGTTTTTGAATTGCGAGAGTTAATCAGACACTGCGGAGGATGACGTCCAAAGTGTCATAAAAAAGAGGTAAGATTTTCAAGTAAACGACTAAAAAGAACCAGAAAGAAAAAATTTATATGTATATATTATCTACTGAAAACTTTGGTCGGATAAAAAATATATTATGTATGTATTTAGTTTTATTTACAGACTGTCTATATGTATATCTTATATCTATATATATATATATATATATATAAATGTTAAAATTAAAAACCTTTGAGTCATATGTTCTCAGAAAGTACTCAACCGATCATTATGATTTTTTTTTTAAATCAAAGAGCTTCTTGTGAAGATGGTTTATAACGTTTATTTGATTTTATAACTTAATATAATAAACAATCGAATTATCAATTATTATAAATAATAGCCTGTTACGCGCCAGAGTCGGCAAGCGGTGCTTTGGTAGTGGCTGTTATACCCTCATTCGATCACAGAGTTAGAAAAAGGGAAAGAACACGCTATAGTCTCAGATTTATCTAACTGCATTTTAACGTCATAAAAAAATTAATAATAATATTTGTGAGTCAACTAATTAGATATCATCAGGCAGATAAATGAACATGAATGTAGGTCGAAATAAAGTTACAAACTTAAAAATTTTGGTGAATATTCGGTTTAAATAAAATGTGTTGTCAATAAAAATAAATTGGTTATTATAATAAAAATTTTATTAACATTAAGAATAATAAAATTCAGACAGTGAGTACGTAATAATTTATTAGTCGGATAACCTTCATTTAGATTTTCTATCAATTCTCTCCTTAATGATAATAAAAATGGCAGGGCAAAATAAAAGAAAGAGAACGATCGCTGATGATAGAAAATTTAATAATTAAAAATATAGTCAAGTGCTCCAAGTTGCACCTTAAGTGTTCAGTAGGATTTTTTTAAATTTTTTTTTCTTGCTGTTCGATTAATTTTTTTTTTTATATTTTATATATGAGCGTCATTATTAAATTTGAGTTCTTATTCTAAATCTATGGGATTTATTGGATTCAGTTTTATTATTTTATCGCAGAGCCCAATTGAAAATATTGGAACCGGTTATACCAATTCGATACTACATATCGTTGAATAGGAAAAAAAACCGGAAGACCGAAAAATTTGAAAAAAATATCGTAGAGTCTACAGATGAAGCGTCGTCGATTAAAACATGTCCGGAATTGATCGGTCAATATTTGAAATTGGGCCCTGTTAAAAAATAAAAATATTAAATCTAATAAGGCCCTAAAAGTAGAAAAAAATATCATGATTGTTTTTTGGAAAAAAAATCTAAATTCGTTTTAACATCGACTAATTCGGTTCAGCGGTTCAAAAAATATCGCAAAAAAACAATTTGTGACACTACATATCGTTGAATAAAAAAAAAAAAAAAATAACCGACCGAAAAATTTAAAAAAAATACCGTGAAGTCTACAAATGAAGCGTCATCGAATGAAACATTGCGGGAAGTGATCGGTCAATATTTGAAATTGGGCCCTGTTAAAAAATGAAAATATTAAATCTAATAAGGCCCAAAAAGTAAAAAAAAATATCATGATTGTTTTTTGGAAAAAAAATCTAAATTCGTTTTAACATCGACTAATTCGGTTCAGCGGTTCAAAAAATATCGCAAAAAAACAATTTGTGACACTACATATCGTTGAATAAAAAAAAAAAATAAACGACCGAAAAATTTTAAAAAAATATCGTAGAGTCTACAGATGAAGCGTCGTCGATTGAAACATTGCCGGAATTGATCGGTCAATATTTGAAATTGGGCCCTGTTAAAAAATGGGAATAATAAATTTAATAAGGCCCCAAAATTGAAAATAAATATGACGATTGCTTTTGGGCAAAAAAGTTGAACAAAATAAGCATCTTAAAAGCCAATTCGATTCAGAACTTCACATTTCATCTTGAAATAACAAAAAGTCACAGAAAAGTGAAATTATAAGTGTCCTACGGAACACTAAAAATTGAATATCTATTAAAATCCCAGGAGAAAAAGGATCTATAACGGCTCAAACAATCCGTATTGTAAAGAAGCACAAACTGATAGGTAACTCAGCAAGAATTAATAGAAACTTTTTTATTACAAGCGTAAATATGTGTTCTGTCCCTATTTCTAGGTGTTAAGTTGCCAACTTTGACATCAATTATTTAAAAAAAAAAAAACTAGCATGAAAATTTTGAAATAATTCATCAAAATAGATTATTTTCCTGGCTTTAATTTGCGACCAAAAAATCAAAAATAGAATAACAGGAAATTTGTTTAACTTTCAACCTTAAGTTTGGAATAGGAATATTATATTGGAGCTAGCGAGTTTTTTATTTTTCACAAACAAATGATAACATCTCTAAAATCGTAAAAATAATCCCAAGCGAAGCCGGGTTAATCAGCTAGTTTAATATAAAATAGAATATGCTCAAGTCAATACTTATTGAATTCAAGATGTCGCTCCATTAATACTAACTCCCAAAATCGAGACAGGTTTGTTTGAATTAAAACATAAAATTAATCAATATCATTAATCTGTGACTAGATTCTATCGAAGAAACGAACTTTTAAAATTTGGGTAAATTATTTGACCAAATGAAATATTTTATACAATCATTTTTTCCCGTTCAGGAAAACCTATTGTGCAAAGATACTTGTTATAATTAGAATTCTCACAGGTTTTAATTAATAGAACTTGATGATTTGATCAATAGTTTCATATAGTTATTTTCAATTAAGTGATTATTTAAGATAACAACGACGATAATTGGAAAAGTTATGATTATCTTTCGAAACTATCATCATGCTCTCCCATATTTAAGCAGATGAGGAGAGCCACGATTTAATACGGAATTTCCATAGCAAGTAACAGTAAAAATCGATCAAAAAAATAAACGAATATGTGTTTTAGGAATATAATAAATACTGTTGGTTAATATCGTGAAACTAATTTCTAACATTTTCAACTATACATAATTCAACTATGTATAAGTAACAGAGATTGTAAAAAACAGAGCTTCAGACCATTAAAAAAAATTGATAAAAGTGATAGCTATTTTAGCATGACTACTTTTAAAATTTCAAGATGGTTGTTATAATGCCACGTTGCCGGGTTATTGAATTCAGTTTGAGAAATAATTAATTAAATTTATAATAAACTTTAGAAAATATTCTCGTTATTCAATTGCGTGAATAAGGATATTTAACATAAATTAGCTGAGTTAGCTGAGCAGACTATAGGGTGCGGAACGGCTGGGCGCTAGTTTCAGCTCCACTATTAATTGACCGATGTTTCTTGAATACTGTGGGACCATAGTAAAACTGTGTAAATTTTTTCCGTGTAGTATAATACTTTAGTTGATAGATAAAAATGGTAGATGTAATGGTAATTAGGTTTTAAAATGTAATTATTTTATTGAAATTATTGTGCTATTATTTATGCTCATTTTACGGAGCTTACAGATATACACCAAGTCTAGTTGGAATTTTTGTTACTAGAAATAAGAACTGGTCATAAAAGTTATACAAGCATTATATTTTTTCCGTATTAAACACTATTGATATTCGATGTTGAAATGTGTAAAAAGAAAATTTTGAAACTCAGATAATATTTTTTCGGAAGACCAGATAAGAAAAAAGATTTCTGTGGCGTCAACACTTCAAATTGATTATTCATATAATAATTATATTAGATTTTTTACTGATATGCAGAATTTGTTAAACATTTTTGCAATTTTATGACTTGATAAAACATTATAATTGTAAAATTGACTCTAATTTGAGTAAAAATTACATGTCTATTTGAATACAATAAAAATAGAACCATTCAGTAAACTGATAAATATATAAATAAATTTCTGTCGTGTTAAAGATGAAAAACTGGTCTGAAGCTTTGTTCTTTCAAATAGGTGTATAAGAAAAAGAAAAAGTCGAAATTCAAGTAATCAATTTACACATAGTTTTTTTCAAATTTAGTCATATTATGCTCAAAATTATGTTTATAAAATACTTTAATACATAACTCGGTAAGTCCAATTGAAAATTTAGGCCTAAAATTAAATCAAACTATTGAACTTTGTTTGCAAAAAGCAGAACATGTTATTGTATTATTGCGTGATTTACCTATAATATAAAAAATTCGAAAAATACTATAATAATGAATTATCTGTATTTCGAACAATGGTTTTATATAAAATTTTAAGAAAAATGAATGTAAACAAAAACACTCATCATCGGATTTAAAAATTTATCTGAATTATATTTTTCAGTTTTTTTTATTGATATCTCAGGTAGAAATTGAGCATCCGTTTGACGTCGATTGGAGGTCGAATTTCGAGCTGGGAGCTTGATTCGACGTCCGTAAGTTGTCGGTTGGACGTCGAAACGTGACGCTAAAATAGCTCTGGGGGATGTCGCGAATCGAGTTGGGAACTCGGGAGCCCTGACAAAAGTCTATGAGAAAGATTGAGAGAAAAGGGGTTTTTATTAAGTGAGATTTTTTACTTTACATTCAAAAAATAAAATACATGAAACTCATTTTCATTAATAAAATTACTAAAAACAAGCAGTAGTTAAGAAAAAGATCTGGCTAAGGAACTATTGTAGATTACCACATAATTTCTTAAGCTACGTTAATTCCTTAGTCATTTGCCAAAATAAATCAAAATACTTTTGGCAAATAGCTGAAGAATTAATGTAGCTAAAAAAATTATGTGATAATCTACATTGATTTTTTAGCCACATCTTTTCCTTAGCTACTGCTTGTCCTTAGTATTTTCGGTACTAAGGAATCGAGCGATTTTGGCGTCACGTTTTGACGTCGATCCGAGCTCAATTTCCGACGTCCAATGAATGTTGACTGCTGAAAACCGACTTAGATTTCTACCTGTGATATAATTTTTTTTTAATTTTATCAAATTTCCTATACTGGTTTCTTTAGGAAATCCGATAGTGTGTGCTTTTACACGTATATTTTTTCTAAAAAAAGTTTTCGGTAGTAAGTTGCTCAACCATTGAAAATATTCAACAATGACCAACATTTTTTTGGATGATAAGACGGATCCGTGTTTATTGAATTAATAGTTTTGTTTTCATTAACAGGTTAACAACGCAACAGCAAGAGTTCAGACAAAAAAGCCACCGACAGTTCCAAACGGTAAATATATACTTATAATAATTATAGTTATTATAATTTGAACAGTTTTATTTACAAATAGTAGTCAGCCAAATAGTGGCTAGCCGCCAACTGTAAAAAAGTCCTGTACACTGAGAAAAAAAAATCTCAAAAATTGTTGTGAGAGCACAACAAACTAGAGGCGAAATCCTATCCTGTCGCTTTTTGTTGTGCTGCAACAAAAATTGTTCTATCGTTAAACAAAACTTGTTGTGCTACAACAAATTTTATTGTATCGTTGAACAAATTTTATTTAGCTGCACAACAATTTTTACCATCCAATAATATTTGTTGTGTTGCTTAATAATATTTGTTCGGCTGCTCAATAAATATTGTCCAGTTTCAAGGCAAATATTACCGTGCTGCACAACAATTTGATTTTCGGGTGTTATCGGTAAGACTCGGTCTTGTTCGTGTGCCTCGGTATATCTACATGGCATTGTGTGGAATTTTCTAAGTCAGTCTAAGTTGAGATCAGCTTTGGTGTGACTGACGTTTTAAAAATAAATTAATTAATCCCAAGATGTCAAGTTTTAATAACATTTTAATCATTGAATTATAAACTAAAATATTTGTGAGCAACTAGATAAATAACCAAACTTGATATTTAACAAATCACATCAACAATAAAGTATGAAATTATATGAAAATGACAAACATAACCTGCATCTGTCATTTTAATGCAGAGATTTTTTATTTTAATCTTTAATAATTATAAATATGAAAAATAAATCAAAGCATTAATTTGAATTAATTTGTTCCTTAATTGTTTTCCTTCTTCTTTTTAATTATCATAATGAAAATTTATTTCGTAATTTTGAAAAAAAAAAAATTTAATATGGTTTTAGAATTTTTGTTATGTGGAATAATAAAAATTATTAAACTAAATACAAAAATTGTTGTATGTTCAACAGTTTTTGTTTGGAGCATGACAAATTTTGTTAAACAGCACGGTAATTATTACTCTGCCAGATGAACAAAAACTGTACTACCGGTAGAACAAATATTATAGAGTTTCAACTTCGCCTCTACTTTGTTGTGCGGCACGACAATTTTTGTCCTGTTTTCTCAACAATATTTGTCGTTTTTTTTTCTCCGTGTATATATCTAATACGACGGGTACCCGAGCAATTTTTTTTTCTTTTTTGAAATTGATTCCTAAATCCACAGAGGTGAAAATAGGATGAAATTACAAAAATCCGCTTTTTTATTTTTTTTAACCCCTTCAAAAAAATAAAATAAAAATGCGGATTTCTCGTATTTCCACACTATTTCCACCCCTTTGGACGTCGATTAAAACTTTTACATTTTCAGAATAAGTTTTTATTGGTGGTAGGATAATTGAGGAATTTTTAAAACATGGTAACCTTACTTTTAAAGAGGTTAAAAAAAAAATGAAAACACGGAGTTCTAGTATTTCTACCATTTTCTCACCCTTTTTTCACTTTTCACACGTGACTTTCAAAGTTTTGTATTCCCAGGGTAAGCTATTATCGGTAGTGTAAACACTCAGAATATGGATTGGTGAAGTTAGCGTGCGACTTTAACCTAGAAACTCCGTATAGAGCTTGAAAGAAAGGTCTCCCTGCATTAAATAGACATTTTAATTTTAATTTTGAACAATAAATAAAAAAGTTAATTGCTATTTAATATATAATTTCTTAATAAACAATTGCATAACTTTTTTGTTTACTGTCCAATATTAAAATTGAAAGATTTATTTAGAGCAGGAAGACTTACTGCAATTTATAGTGAAGAAATTAGAATTTGTAGTTCGATATTTTTCCCGGAAAATTAATTTGTTTATAAATACCTAAATAAACAAATTAATTTCCCGTGAAAACTATTGATATGAACTACAAATTCTAATTTTTTCACTACAAATTTTTAGAGACCTGCCTGCATTCAAATTTTATAATAGTTTCATAAAATAGATAGAATATAATATAATAGAATATAATAGAAACATATTTACATTAAGTTTTTATGATAATATTTATTTTATCATAAACATTTCTCTCCGTGTAGTATGGTATATTATCAATGGTAGATTTTCACTAAGTCTTCAGTAGAAATTTAAGATGTGGAAGAGGAAAAATTGGTTATATACACGGAGAAAAATTTACATTTTTTTTTAATATAATACCATAGCAATTTTTGCGTTGTGTTTCAGTAAGCTGGAACCATAAGAGCATCATATTAAATTTTGAGACAGGCCATAGCAATTTTCATTGAAAAACGCCACTTATTGGCCGTACGACCTTTCGCGATGTACCATAGTAATTCTTGCGATGGGCGAACGCAAAATTTATTATGTTTATAAACGCTCGTAAAAAAATATTGTAAAAAAACATTTCAAGCCTAGGATTTGAACGCCATATCATCGGGATACAAATCCTACGAGTTATCCGCTGCGCCACAACAACGTATATGTAAGGGAAATATTATTTGTTTTACATTAACAATTTGAAAATAAGCAAAGTCACGCCTGCGCAGTCGACTAAAAAGTGGGGGCAGTTGACATTTCTGAGTCCTTCATCAATTTTGCTATGGCCCATTGTAATTTTAAATATGTTGCTTTGTATTTGTTAGTGACACCTACAGGAAATCCAAGAAAGTTATTAAAATTACTATGGTACATTGTAAATTTTCAGAGGATCATTTTAATCTTGTCCATAACAACAAAGTAAAAATTAGAAATAAACAAAGCAAAAAAATATTTTTTGCTATGGTGCAATGTAATTTTTAGACTGGATTATTTTAAATTTTAAATTTGGTTTCTGTAAAAATTTCTTTATGCGTTGTAATTTTTTCATCGGGGAATAGCAAAAAAAAAACATGACAAAATCGCTATGGTACATTTTAATTTTTCAAGACTACAATTGTTTTTTTTCGTTGAAATGACAGTAAATTTTTTAATAATCATAATATGGTTTTATGGTAATGTGGCACCATAGTAATATTGAGTGAAAATTTTTCTCCGTGTACATATATATAGGAATAGGTCCAAGAATTGTCGTCACCAATAAATTTTACTACTACGCTTCGGTAATATAGGGAAAGCGGGGCAAAATGGAACACCCAAAAAAATATTTTGACTCATATTTTTTTTCATTTTTTCGTCACTCTTCGAATATCACATTTTATTAAACAACGATAAATAAATTTATAATAACAATTATTTTTTTAAATTGTTAAAAATTATTTATGTTTTTTTTATTAATGAGTGAGAAAAACTAATCGGAAAATACTATTGTCATATATCGATTTATATTTTTTCCTTAAGTGCTCCATTTTGCCCCGCTTTCCCCTATTTACTAAAAATTTCTCTCCGTGTATAAGTATATTGTATGGGTATTTTTTTTTTTTACATGTCTTTGATATAAAGTGCAGTTTATTACATATATGCATCTGAAAAGAATAGCACTAACTTTTGCGCACGTAGATTATTAAGTATCTGAATTTTGCGCACCAGAAACACTAATATATTTTTGAGAGCTAGTTGCTCTCTTGATTCATCTTATACTTTGCGACTTACATTCCGCTTCAAAGAAGTATCACTTACTTAATAACAGACAGTATTAGTTTTTATCTCTATTTATATTTCTTTATCTCAAAATGGTACATAATATTTCCTGAACAATTTTTTGAATTTTGAGTTTTTAAAATTTTAAAGTCGAAGAAAATAAAATAATAGACAAATTTGTCTAGGTATATATTTTATTTTTTTCGAAATCGACTTTTAAACTTTTCGATTTTTTAATTTTTCTGAATGCATCAACAAAATATAGAGAATCACAATAATGCGTGACATCGAAAAAAATTACTCTATGGTTCAATTGCCTCTATAGTATAAAAACCGAAAAAAAAAAAATTATCTAAGTTCACTTTGGGGTCGCCACCGGTCAAAGTACTCGTGTCCGATATTGGCCAAAAAAATAGCGAGTACCGGTATATCGGGGAAAAAAAATAACGAATAGTTTGGTACTCGGTATACCGAGTAGATACTCGTGTCTCCGGTATATCGCTCAATATCGAAGACCACTACTCTATACACGCCGTGACTCGTGGTGTGCATATTCAAATGAATAATTTTCCCTTTTTGTTTCTGATTTCAGTGTGCGTCCAGTGGCCAGAGGGTAGGTTCAGTCATGATATCTTAAAAGAAGCATTTCTTACTTTGTTTCCTGGGTCTCTTGAAGTGCAAGTGCCAATTAAACCAACGATCATACTGAGACGTGCAAGGCATTTTTTATTTTTGAACCACTTTGATCTAATGTTTCTTGATATCCTTTATTTTATTAGTTTATTTATTTTTCTTATGTTTTATTATTGTTGTTATTTTTATGTCTACACTGAGAAAAATTTCTTTCTTTCAAGAAGAATACTTCCAAAAATATGCCACTAGCTTCTTGTTACAAACGGTCGATGGTTTAAAGCAAGATAATTAACTACTTATTTCAAACAACAAATTGTTTGATACAAACGATGAGTTGATTGAATATTTAAATTAAAAATAGACAGTAACCTGATGGCTAAAAAAACTAGACACAACCTAAATGGTCAAATATTTGTTCAGTGGTAGTTCTTGAGTTCCAAAACACGTTGCACCTACTCCCTACCGTCCTGATTGGTAACTATCCACAGGTAAGCCAGGTGAAAATCCGATAATTCAGACAGCTCATAATTACTTAATTTTTTGTTCAATACTTTTAATTTTATTATATTAATTTAATTTTAAAATCCCTACCAAATTCATTGGTAACCGACGGAGATATTAATTTTTGAAAGTTGAAAAAAACACTAGTTATTATTATTATTTTTAACGTGCCTCAAAAAATAATAATAATTCGTATTTTTTTCAACTTTCAAAAATTAATATCTCCGTCGGTTACCAATGAATTTGGTAGGGATTTTAAAATTAAATTAATATAATAAAATTAAAAGTATTAAACAAAAAATTAAGTAATTATGAGCTGTCTGAATTATCGGATTTTCACCTGGCTTACCTGTAGACCAATCAGGTGAGAGGATAGTACGTGTTTTGGAACTCAAGAACTACCACTGAACAAATATTTGACCATTTAGGTTGTGTCTAGTTTTTTTAGCCATCAGCTTACGGACTAAAAAAAAAAAGAAAAAAATTAATATATATCAATTTTGAAGTACATTGATTGGACAAGTTGATGATGACGATTTTTTTTTATTTTTTTTTATGAACTACCGAACCTAACTGCCTCGAGCAGGACTCGAACTAGGGCCTAGCCGGATGGGAATCTAACGCGTTACCGATGCGCCACGGAACCGAACGTGATTCAAGAAGTTTATTTGTTATACATCAAGAACGTTTAGGTACAATCAATAAATTACATACAAAACATACATATAATTATCATTTACTTTTTACTATGACAAAAGCGACCCCGCGCTTTTGGCGGGTAGTTGTATATATTATTGTGTATGTTCGGTATAACCATTCTATTTTCTTACCTTTCTTCTTTTTAATTTTCATAAACAACTATATATATTTCAAATGAATAATCAATATTAATTATCGTAATGAACAGTAATATAAAAAAAAAAAATATTTCGACTTATATCATTTTTAATTTTTTTTCATTTTTTGTAACTCTTCGATTAAAAAAGCCGGCAAAAAATTGATGCACTGAAAAAAAAAATTTTTAGAAAACTTTTAGTATATTCAGTAGGGTTTTTTAGAATTTTTTTTCTTGCCGTTCGATTAATTTTTTTTAAAATATTTTATATATGAGCGTCATTATTAAATTTGAGTTATTATTTTAAATCTATGGGATTTATTGGATTCAATTTTATTATTTTATCGCAGAGCCCAATTGAAGATATTGGAACCGGTTACACCAATTCGATACTACATATCGTTGAATAGAATAAAAAAACGGAGAAAAAATATCGTAGAGTCTACAGATGAAGCGTCGTTGATTAAGGCATGTCCAACGCCGGTTTTAGAGTGTTGTGGAGGGGAGAATGTCCTATCTATTTTATATTACAAGAAATGCACTGCCAACCCCAAAAAAATAATTTTTTTTTTTTTAAATCAATCATAACACGTTATTTTTACCATATTTGACCTTATTTCACAATAAAAAAATGTTTATTATCTTATTTTATTTAAATTTATTTATCCAAAATATCATTTACTATAAATTAAAAATTATGTTGAAATTTAATGTTGGCCAACTTGAATATAGAGTGAGACTGGCAGAAGAGATCACGGCAATTACGTGTCTGTGTGACCACACATGCAAACTTCTTCTGTCAGTTTTACTCTATGTTCAAACTATGCCGACAATAATATGTCAAAATTCCTAATTTTCGCGTCTATTTTTATTTATTAAAAAAAACCCACCGACAAAACTTTTTTCATATACGGCTCAAAATTTTCGTCTTTTTTCATTTTATAATATATCAGTTTTTCGAAATAGTCTCTGTATTTTTTCATATAGTTTCTAACCAGGTTTGTGTGAAGTGTACTCGGCTGGCCATAAGAGCCTATGTATAACCTCCTTCGAAAATGTCAACTTTATTAATTAATTTAAGAAAAACCACCGACAAAAAAATTATAAAAAAATTAGAGATTGTGTATTATTACATAAATAATCTACTGTCGAAATTTCAAAAACTTCTCTGTATTTTCGTTCCGCGTTGGACATGCCTTAAAACATCTCCGGAATTGATCGGTCAATATTTGAAATTGGGCCCTGTTAAAAAATGAAAATATTAAATCTAATAAGGCCCAAAAAGTAAAAAAAAATATGATTGTTTTTGGAAAAAAAAATATCATGATTGTTTTTGGAAAAAAAAAAACCTAAATTTGTTTCAACATCGACTAATTCGGTTCAGCGGTTCAAAAATTATCGTAAAAAAACAATTTGTGACACTACATATCGTTGAATAAAAAAAAATATGAACGACCGAAAAATTTTAAAAAAATACCGTGAAGTCTACAGATGAAGCGTCATCGATTGAAACATTGCCGGAATTGATCGGTCAATATTTACAATTGGGCCCCGTTAAAAAATGGGAATAATAAATCTAATACGGCCCCAAAATTAAAAATAAATATGACGATTGCTTTTGGGCGAAAAAATAAAACAAAATGAGCATCTTAAAAGCCAATTCGATTCAGAACTTCACACTGAAAAAAATTTTTTCTATTTTTAAGACAAAAAGTTCTTAATAATAGAAGTTTTCTTCTTGCAAAAAAATGGATTTGGATTAAGAAAAAGTTGATTTGGATTGAGACAAAGACTTCTTAATCCAAATCATAAAAAACTTCTTGAATCATGAAAAAAACGTCTTGGTTCAAAACAAATTGTTCATGTTTTTAGAAGTATACTTCTTGGATTATGAACAAAAGTGTCTCGGTCCAAGGCAAATTGTTCATGTTTTTAGAAGTATACTTCTTGGATTATGGATAAATGTGTCTTGGATCGAGACGAACTGTTCATGTTTTTAGAAGTATGCTTCTTGGATTATGAACAAAAGTGTCTCGGTTCAAGACATATTGTTCATGTTTTTAGAAGTATTCTTCTTGAATTATGAATCGATATGTCTCGGTTCAAGGCAATATTGTTTTTATTTATGAACATTTATTCTCAATAGGATTGAAAATAAAAAAAATAAAAAAAATTTTTCAATTACAAACTTGTAATTTGTAATTTTTTTTTTCCTGCAATTTTTATTTTATAATTTTTTTTCCTACAATTTTTTTTTTTTTTTACCTAACGCGGGACCCGAACCTATGACCGTAAAACCTATCTAATCTAAACCTGTGCCTTAGCTCGCTTAACCACGGGCGCGATATGGAAACGGGAAGTTATTTGTATTACTTTAGTGACAAGATATTTTTTTTTTTTTAAATTTATTACATGAACAAATGAACTAAAACTACCACGTATCAATTTGTATTACTTTAGTGTACTATTGTATTATTTTATGTTTTCTAAATTTTATTAAACATTTAGATAACATTTTATCAGTATTATTATTTAAGAATATAAACAATTTAAATGCTAGTATTTTGAGTCGATTCAATATTGCCACATTTTGTATTTTAGTAAATTAAATTTAACATTTATTTGATTTAATTTATTTTCAGAATGTACTGATATAAAACTTAAAAAAAAAATAATACATTTTTTTTCAATTTTCGATTATAATTAAGTTTTTCTTTACAGTCAGTAAATCTTAAATTTTTCAATAATTCTAACTATTATATTATTGTTGTTTATATTCTTAAATAATAATAATGATAAAATGTTATTTATATGTTTAACAATTATTTGGAAAACATAAAATGTTTCGATATAACAAAAGAATGATATTATAGTAATTTAATAATTAATTATAAAAAAATATATATATACGTGTAGTTTCAGTTCATTTGTATAATAAATTTTAAAAAAAATATCTTGTCACTAAAGTAATACAAATAACTTCCCGTTTCCATATCGCGCCCGTGGTTAAGCGAGCTAAGGCACAGGTTTAGATTAGATAGGTTTTACGGTCATAGGTTCGGGTCCAAGTAAAAAAATAAAATAACAGGAAAATTATAAAATAAAATTGCAGGAAAAATTACAAATTACAAGTTTGTAATTGAATTTTATTTTTATTTTCAATCTATTGAGAATAAATGTTCATAAATAAAACAATATTGCCTTGACCGAGACATATCGATTCATAATTCAAGAATACTTCTAAAAACATGAACAATATGTGAACGAACACTTTTGTTCATAATCCAGAAGCATACTTCTAACATGAACAGTTTGTCTCGGTCCAAGACACACATCCATCCAATCAAGCATACTTCTAAAAACATGAACAGTTCGTCTCGATCCAAGACACATTTATCCATAATCCAAGAAGTATACTTCTAAAAACATGAACAGTTTGTCTCGGTCGAAGACACATTTATCCATAATCCAAGAAGCATACTTCTAAAAACATGAACAGTTCGTCTCGATCCAAGACACATTTATCCATAATCCAAGAAGTATACTTCTAAAAACATGAACAATTTGCCTTGGACCGAGACACTTTTGTTCATAATCCAAGAAGTATACTTCTAAAAACATGAACAATTTGTTTTGAACCAAGACGTTTTTTTCATGATTCAAGAAGTTTTTTATGATTTGGATTAAGAAGTCTTTGTCTCAATCCAAATCAACTTTTTTAATCCATCACAAGACTTCTATCTGACAGAAGTTTTTTTTTTCAGTGCACATTTCATCTTGAAATAACAAAAAGTCACAGAAAAGCGAAATTATAAGTGTCCTACGGAACACTAAAAAGTATAATTTTTGTGATAAATATAACATTTTATTAAATAACGATAAATAAATTTATAGGTAATTTTTTTTCTAATTTTTAAAAATTATCAAGAGACTCGGTAGAGTCTCGCCTCAATTTTTGAAAAGCGAGACTCTTTACCGGGTATAAGTATTTTAAGTCAGTGGTCCGTGACGTCGTCGTTTTCAATTTATCAAATGTCGTTCTAATTATTTGTTAAAAAAAAAAAAATAAAAACAGTTTCATTATATATATCGATGCCTCTCTTTCCAATGAGCCTACTCTCGATTTTTCCCAACAAATAATAAAAAAGATATAAGAGTCAGTAAAAGCCAGGTATTAAATCTTACTAAAAAATAAATTTTCAAGCTGAAATGTCTAATTTCTTCGGATACGTTGCGCATACCCCGCGCCTATCCCTACTCCTGAATTTTTTTTTACATGCATATATGTGTGTGTATGCAGCCGCATGTATTAGTTATTTATCATTGATGGTATAGCAGAATTTGTTTCTTTTTCCTTTTATATTTAAAGCGTACATATATAGTATACATACACGTTTAAATTTTTATATTCCAGAAAATTAGTATTCGATTATTATTTATTATGGTATTCACGGTCAATTTAAAGTAGACGAATTACAAATATAATTTATTATTAATTTAAACAAAATAAGTGAAATAAAAACAAAACATAAATTTACAATTAATGTCGCCAAAAAGCCTCAATTTTTAAATACCTGTCTATTTATCATACCTTTAATAATCAAAAGACGTGAAATATCCAAAAAAATGTCAAAATTTTGAAGTATAAAGTTGAATAATTTGCTGGATAAAAAAAAAAACTAAAAAAAAAATTAGGCGCTTTTTCGATACATGGTATAATAATAATATAATAATAAAAACTGCAGCGCCTAATTTTTTTTTAAGTTTTTTTTTTTATCCAGCAAATTATTTAACTTTATACTTCAAAATTTTGACATTTTTTTGGATATTTCACGTCTTTTGATTATTAAAGGTATGATAAATAGACAGGTATTTAAAAATTGAGGCTTTTTGGCGACATTAATTGTAAATTTATGTTTTGTTTTTATTTATGTTTTTTTTATTTAGTAGTGAGGAAATCTAATCGGAAAATACTATTGTCATACATCGATTCATATTTTTCCTTAAGGAGGATATACACAAATTACTCTTTTTTTAAAAAATATAATGAGAATGTTCTGAAATTTTGTATACAAGTAGATCTTTTCATTCTGAATACAACGGTATAATTATTTTCTTATGTTGATCGGTTAAATTTTTTGTAATTAATTATTGAAAATAATATTTAACATTGGCTCTTATGGAGATTTCAACCATTTTTTTCGGATAGAAAAAATGATGAAAAAGTCTTGAAAAAAATCACACATATACTAGAAACCGAGTTTTATTAATTGCGCGAAAAATTTTCATATGTTGATCGGTCAATTAATGAGAAATTAATTATAAACTTTACAAAAATTAGATGTGGCAACGTATGGCATGTTCAAACACACACACATGCCCGCAATCCCATATATTGTATACGGGGCGCAGGCGCTTTACACTTTATTATTTTACAGTGTAGCCAAGTTTCACTTGAGACTGTGACGTCAGAAGCTCCCCGCAACACCCGCAATGAATTTGTGTATAACCTCCTTAAGTGTTCTATTTTGCCCCGGTTTCCCCTATGTTATTTTTTATAATCCAAGGTTCGATGAATAAATATTAATTATACTTGAAAAACAGAAGTCTACTATTTAAGTACACTCTTGTATGTAAACTTGACTTGGTGTACAATAAAGGGAACATTAAATTATTTTTATATAGCCATAGGTTTCGCATTCCTGGTAGTTTAATATTTTAGGAAGTCGCAGGTTCGAGTCTTCGATGGATCATCTTAAAAAAAAAAAAAGATTTAGGCAGCTATTTTAAAAAACAGAAACTTGGAAAAAATTAGGAAGTTTCCCCGCCGGGATTCGAACCTGAGTCTTTTGCTTTCCAGGCAAACGTTTTAACCTCTAGACCACAGGGCTTCTTAATTTCTTCCAAGTTTCAACAAGTGAACACTGACGTCCTTCTATTCGTCATTAGAGCCATTTTAAAAAAATCACTTTTTTTTGGTACATGTTGGTGAAACAACAAGACAGTTAAATTTCACTTTAAAAACTAGCAAAATAAAATTCACGACAAAAAAAAGTATATCCTACATTTTTTATAGAAAAACATGCTATGAACAAACAAATTTGTGAAATTTACGATTTATAAAAGTAATTTCGTGTTTTACTTTTCAAAGCTGTAAACTTCACATTTATAAAATATAAAAACACAGCTTCGTGTTTTTAATTAGTAATTTTCACTTTTTCTTGTCTTGCTTCAAATGAATTTAACTTTCACTATTTTTAAAAATAAATTTGATTTTTTATTTTTCTCCGTGTATATAGTGAAGAGCAAGTAGGAACTTTGAAATTCGGCTTTAATTATATTTGCGTTCATTTGAACAATGATGTTCGATGATGTTTTCTTCTACTGTTTTTCTAAATATCATTATAATTTATGGCATGTCACCGCATATACATATATTACATACCGACTTTTTTTGATATTCATTACAATAGTGCGACACGTACAATAGTTGGTGATCGTCTTGTCAACAAAAGTTGTCCCGATACCTTGTTTGAGGTTGTGGTTAAGCAGCTTTAAGAGATTTTTTGAAGAATTTCCCATTAATATTATCCTTTTTTTATACATATTTGCACCACTCATGTTATGATCTTGGCTTGCCTTCATATGAGATCCACCTATAAATGTTCTTTAAATTTAGATATACATCCCATTTTTAAAAGTCTTAGTTTAATTGAGAATTTGTTTCTGAAGGATTTATAGGTTTCTATATAGGGATTCTAATAGATTTTTCAAATCGATTTTTTTTATTAACGTCTACAAATAAGCCTGGAACAATTTCCCACACTGAGAAAAAAACCACAAAAATTGTTGTGAGAGCACAACAGACTAGAGGCGGAATCCTATCCTGTCACTTTTTGTTGTGCTGTAACAAAAATTGTTCTATCGTTAAACAAAATTTGTTGTGCTACAACAAATTTTATTGTATCGTTGAACAAATTTTATTTAGCTGCACAACAATTTTTACCATCCAACAATATTTGTTGTGTTGCTCAATAATATTTGTTCGGCTGCTCAATAAATGTTGTCCCGTTTCAAGGCAAATATTGCCGTGCTGCACAACAATTTGATTTTCGGGTGTTATCGGTAAGACTCGGTATATCTACATGGCATTGTGTGGAATTGTCTAAGTCAGTCTATGTTGAGATCAGCTTTTGTGTGACTGACGTTTTAAAAATAAATTAATTAATCCCAAGTGTCAGGTTGCAATAACATTTTAAGAATTGAATTATAGACTAAAATATTTGTGAGCAACTAGATAAATAACAAAACTTGATATTTAACAAATCACATCAACAATAAAGTATGAAATTATATGAAAATGACAAACATAACCTGCATCTGTCATTTTAATGCAGAGATTTTTTATTTTAATCTTTAATAATTTTAAATATGAAAAATAAATCAAAGCATCGTAATTTGAATTAATTTGTTCCTCAATTACTTTCCTTCTTATTTTTAATTATCATAATGAAAATCTATTCCGTAATTTTGAAAAAAAAAAAATTTAATATGGTTTTAGAATTTTTGTTATGTGGAATAATAAAAATTATTAAACTGAATACAAAAATTGTTGTATGTTCGACAGTTTTTGTTTGGAGCATAACAAATTTTGTTGTATGTCTATTAATTTTTGTTTGGAGCATGACAAATTTTGTTAAACAGCACGGCAATTATTACTCTGCCAGATGAACAAAAACTGTACTACCGGCAGAACAAATATTATAGAGTTTCAACTTCGCCTCTACTTTGTTGTGCGGCACGACAATTTTTGTCCTGTTTTCTCGACAATATTTGTCGTTTATTTTTCTCCGTGCAGAAACTAATTTTTTTCCGAAATAATTCCATTCTTATTAAAAAATTGGAACCTTCATATATAATTAGTTATATGTAAAATTTAAATTCAAAAGTTCGATTTATCCAAAATATTATTTTGATTCTCCTTACACGGCAACTATAGTGCATAATGTCTACATTTATGCACGATCAAAATCATGCGTAAATCTAGATACTTACGCATTCTTTCTACTCATTTAGAAAACGATACCAGCTTTTGCATGCTTTCTACTAAAAAACTGTTGACTCAATCAAAAAAATTATAGAGTAAAAAAAGTTTTACTATTATTTATAGTTTACGAAAAAAAAACTTCGGAAAATTGTTTAACCAAGTTTTCTACCATAATTTGATTACTCATTCAACTTGAACACAAATGACTATCGATTCGTCACTTGAGTCATTTTAAATAGAAAAAATAATTTCATTAGCAACAAGTAAAAAAAAAACTTACAACGTTCATTATATGTATAGATTCCTTTTTTTTTTTTTGACAAACTCCGTATTATTAAAATTCTGCAATCATGATTCGTACCTTGTCGAGGAGCTATACATAATATATGAATATCTTTCCCGGAGGTAAAATGCTCTCTTTTATTACGACTTTCAATTTTTTTTTTATTTTTCATTTTTTGTGCCCTCGAACTATATATGTAAAGTTCAACTATTAAAAGAAGGTCTTCGAAAAGCATACTTGAACTAACTTTGGTAATCTGCACTTTCCCATTGTCAATCGAAAATTATTGATCAGCAAAGTCAAAATTTTATATAATCTATATATACTTACAGATTTGTTGAGAAAATACCTGGAATAAATTAACTAACCTAGAAAACGGTATTTAAATTCATCGACATATCTTGAATCATTTTGATAATTTATATATCTATTTTGCACTATTTAAGTCAAAATATATGTGATTCGTTGAAGAAGAAATACGAGAGGTCCATGAGTGGGTGGCAGCCAGAGCATTTATTGATCGCTTTGGGTAGCCATGCCAACTTTACCCCTCATCTTCTCCTATCTTTGCTGAACGCATCTTTATTTTCCTCGTCATAACCTCCATTTTCTCTCTTTTTATTTCTCGCATCATAGGTTTTAAGTTTCAACTCGTTCTATCAATATGACATATCTATCTATTACATCCACATATAGAGACTACTATTTAGAGTCGTACCCACAAATGATTTACAGCAAAAGTGAAAAAATATGTTCCCCTTTCATTGTTATCCGATACTCTCGAAATAACCATTTGTCAATATACAGAAGTCAATTGGTGAAAGATTGTCACGGATACTTTCTACAACGTGAATCAAAATAAAACACTCAAAAAAAATATTTTCACGTAGTGATCACGCTTGAACGGATTGAAAAACACTCCAGTTTATTTTCACGTGATTAAAACGTGAAATTAAACTATTTTTACCTGAAATCAGTTTAATTTCACATTGAAATCAACGTGAAAATGACTCTTGATTTTTCTTAGTAAAAAAATACACAGAGAGAAATCTGCAGCAAATATTACTGTAGTGGTACAGTAATAATCATGGCTGACGTCATGTTGGCGACTAATTTCCACTTATTATGATAACTACTATATAATATATTATATTTTATCTAAATTTTTTTACTTTTTCCTTATCCGAATCGGATCCGGTATTGCTAAGGTAAACTGGATCCAGTTTTCCTTACTCTATCCTGATCCAAATCGGATCCAGAATGCCGGACTTTAATTGAAGTTTGATTTTTTTTCAATGTTAACCTCCGGATTCGGTCAGGCTTGGCTAAGGTAAGCCGGATCCGGTTTCCCTAATTTGAAACGGATCCAACTTAGAAGTATTGGAAAAAAAAAAAAAAATTAATTTCAGAATGTCATTTTATTTTTTGATATAATATTAAATTTATTATTGTGTTGCCTATATATATTATTAATCATATAAAGTTTTTCTATATTGTAATTTTTGAATAACTTTCTACGCTTGTGAATGACTTTTGATTTCACTAATTCCATGTACGCCGCCGTGGTCGATAGGTTAGTGTCGCCGACTTTGAACGGAAAAGCCCCGAGTTCGATCCCCGTAAATTCCGGAATTTTAGTTTAGTTTAGGTTGAATTTTCTAAGATAGAAATATCGTTAATAATGATTGTAAAAATAATTGAAAAAAGCATATATTTTTTTTTTTTTAAATCAAAATTTGGATCCGGTTTAAGTATAAATTCGGATACAGTTTAAGTATAAATTCGTATCTGGTTTAAGTATAAATTCGGATCTATGCTGGATATGCATTTTGCAATCCGATTTTGCTAAGGGGTCTTTATTATAACCGGATCCGGATTTCCTGATCCGATCCGCATCTTTATTGGCGTTACATTCGGGTCCGAATCGGATCTGGTAAACCGGGTCCGAGTCGGACCTTATATCAGGTAAACCTGATCCGAATCGGACCAAAATTTCCACTCGGGTAGCTTGAGGCTCTACAGCATTGTTCGCTGCGGTTTTCTCTCTGTGTATACTCTCTGTGTATACTCCATAGAGTAAAAAAAAAGTTTTAATATATAAAATGTGGGATAGTCTATAAATTCGACTTTACTTTGATAAAATTCTTTTATTATTCCTTAAAAATTGAAATAAAAAAAATTGTGGTTAATATAAATAATAATCTGCAAAATTAATTATTTCTTCTATCCATATAAAACATTGCCCGTGTCTATCTTCAAATTGCCAATCTAACTATAATTGCTGTCTTTTATATCAAATTTTAACGGAAAATGAAAAAGTAAAACGTAAAATAAAAAAGTCCAATATATGGTTCAATATATACAGGTTGTCGATAGATAATGAAAATGTATGCGCTTCGTTTAGTCGTAATATGAAGTGCGTCTATAGGTCTATATTGGATGAGAATGTGGAAGGTAGAAAAACGAGAAAGATGGATCTGTGGGTCCACGTCCGTAATATTAATCGAAAAAAAAAAGAAATGCATATTTTCGATGTACTATATAAAAAAAAATTGAAACAAAACCAGCTTATTATAGATAATCAAGGGGACATTATCAAAAAATATAAATTAGAAAACAAGGACAATTCTTTTTCAGGCTACAGATTGCCAGCTATGCCTTGGAATTGGCTGGGAGCCGCTACGCCATCGGCAGCTGCGGTAGCTGCAGCTGCAGTGACACCTTCTCCAGCAACTGCGCCCCTCGTCCTTGCTCCGAGGGCTGGGACGAGAAGGAGGTACCAATTTTCCTTCAAAAAAACCTCATTTAAACTCATTTAAACCATCGACAAAAAAAAATTATTTTTTATATTTTTCGAATTATTTTATATATGTGCTTATGCGTGAAAATGAAAAACATATAATCGGTTGTTAATTGTTATCTTCTTCTATATATTAATATGTTTGACAAGTAAATGAAAAACCTACTCATCACTAGATAACGAATTTTATTCTTTAATCATTTTCATGTTTTTTTTTTTTATATTCACTGTAGTGCGTGTTTTCCTACCATTTACTTGAAACCCTTGCACTAATACCGAAGTATCAATACACTTATTCAATCCCCGATGTCTCTACCGATTTCTAGACTCGATTAATTGCTGCTGCACGTTTTTTAATAATAAAGTTAACTGTACTGCATCTCGGTTTAATTGGCATCCAAATAAATACAAAGAAGCACGCTTAACAGTTAAATCAAGGCACGCATACCTTATCAACCTTCTCAATGAATAATCTCTCGATTGGAATGGTTTGACGAGATAGTATCAGATTTTTGTAAATATTTTTTTCATATAACCCAATTGAATGCCGTCTGTTATCTGTTGACAAGTTAGTGATCGATTAATGATTTTTTTTATAATGCAAATTCGTTTTATTAAAAAAAAAAAAAAAAAAAAAAAAATATATAAATATTAAAATTCAAGGTAGGAATGATCAGTATCTTTCTTATTATTGGTTCGATTATATTATTATTATATACTAATGAAGTTTTTCACCAAAGGATGAAAATAAGATGAAGTAAGATGCGTAATTTATCCCCCAATGCATTTAATAATTAGGCAAGACTACAATTACCGTAGTGACAAACGTACAAAAGAACAAAAAAAATATACATTTCATATTTTCATATTCAACGGTAAATTCATATCTCGAGAACTATTTAAGATTTTTCATTTCTATTCAGACCATAATATTCCTCGTGGAAAAAACTGTCTGAATCATTTATAATATTATTCCAAAAAATTAACAAATAACAAAAAAAAGTAAAAATTCATATCTTGTAATCTCGATATCTTAAAAAATATTCGAGATATCAAAATTTCATCTCGTCCATAATTTTTTGCTTAAAAAGATCTTCCTATATTAATTTTAGAATTTCGTTGTCACGGAAATCGTAAATCAATCAATTCGAAATTGCCAATAACTACTAGCAGTAATTAAGCGATAAATTTTGTGGCTAATAATTTTTTTTTTTTATATAAACATTTGTTTATATGACACAATTTGTTACCAATCATCACGTTTCTATTTTCAAAACCACTAAACTATGTAAGTATCGATTCCAAAATATTTTTTTCCTAATAACATGACCATGCAAAACAAGTGAATTCCACTTCCCACGATACGCAAATTGTTGAATTTCACACACTAGGTGGCCAGCGATGCGCAAAGATTTTACTCGTCACTTGCGATAGCCAAAATGTTTGCACTCCGTTTGCCATCTATCACAACCGATAAGTAAACATTTGCGTCTGGACATTGTCATTTTACGGGTTTTACATGCTCTTGTTAGGAAAAATTATATTCAGATACATGGGGCAAAAGCAACTTATATCGAAATATACTGTTGTGAAAAATTTTTTTTTTCTGTCGAAAAGAAACAAGGTGAAAAATTTCAATCCTGGTATTATAGTAAAAACCCAAATGGCCGATGTTATTATAAATCAACACCTTGTAATAAAACAAATATATCTTTCACTCGAAGTAATTGTCATATCAAGGAGAATCTAATTCGTGACTTTATTTTTTTTTTTAATCTTAATCGTCACTTTGCTTTCAATTTTCTTTATGATGAGAAAATATTACATAAAAACCTTGAGATAATTTTAACTTTATATTTTATCAGAAAGTTTTCAATCGCGAAATAATTTCCATTTTGTTTATTCATTTGGATCCGAGTATTCTAATTTAATTTTCATGTGTTCTGAGTAAAGAATTTGAATACTGTTTTTTTTTTCAATTTATGTTCGGTAAATTCTTTACCTGAGATTATTTTACCTTTTATTTTCATAAATGTCTTTCTGCTTAACGTTTGTGCACAAATCCTACTGCTGATGGTGTCATTGCAGCTGTTACTGAATTGCCGATGTCTACGCCTAAACCAGAAAATTTCGAAAAATTAATAAATCTTAGAAGAAATGCTAAGGTAAGTCATTGTGGCATGTTGTGTTTTAGTTGCTGCATTGAGAGGTGTTGCTATTCAACGAGGAAGAGTTGGAGCTGCAGCCAGAGCTACTTTTCCTCCAGGAGCAGCTGCTTTGACTCTTGCTCGTAATCCAGGACCACTTGCAGCAGCCGCTGCTGCGACTGCCCTTCACCCTTTTGCGCCTACGTAAGTACTTAATTTTCTAATTTTTAACTATCGTCAATAACCTTCAATGCCCTATTATATATTGTTACTGATTTTTTTTTTTTTAATCATAACAACAGTCATAGTGTTTTTTTGCAATAAAATAACTGATACATTATTGCACGAAACTGTCACTTACAAATCTAACTGTAAATACTTTGTGTTCTGCTCTGTTCTTATACTGAATTACATACTGGTCTTTTTTGAATTTGCAAGCACTATTAAGATCTAGCTGTCACATATTCATTGAAATCAAAATACCTTAATATTCATATTCTTTTTTTTTTCTACATTTCCATAAATAGTCATATTAATTTTTGTAAATTTATTATTTCAGTGTCTACTATGATCCGTTCTTAGCAGCACATGCAGCGTCACAAGATCCTAATTACAGACTACAGGTGAGATTTTAACTACGCAAGTTACAACTAAAATATTAATAAAATATAGCCATATCATTAATTAATGAATATAACTATTATCTGTGTGAATAAAATATTAAATGATGACTATTACAGGCAGCAGCAGCAGCAGCGGCAGCAGCGGCAGCATCTTCACCACTTCTAAAGACACCACTATCAACTGCCCAACAAGCAAATTATGCAGCAGCAGCTACGTATACAGCAGTTGCAGCAAGAGCTTATGGTGCAGCAGCAGCAGCAGCAGCACAACCACAAGTCGCTGGCTATGCAGCAGTAGCTGGGTAAGCTCATCCAAATTTTTTATTTTTAGTCTAAATAACTTTTTTTTGTTTTCAATCAACTCATTAATCGTTTTTAAATATTTCATTTTGTGTAATAGATATCTTTTTCATTATTTCATAAAATTCTCAATAATTTGCAGAAATAAATTTTTTCATGGTCGTGCAATCCGTAGCCGTAAATATGGTGAATTACTCGATAATCCTGTTTCGAATTGTTAAATGTTTGTATCCATATCATTTCAATATCCTTAGTTGAAAATGATCTGTCGCATACCTATTATTATTTTTATGTTAATTTATTATTTGAAAAACAATATTTAACATTATCTTGTTTTTTTTTTTTTAACCATATAATATAAAAAAAATTATATCTCAGGTATGGTCGTGAGTATGCTGATCCTTACCTTGGACATAGTATTGGACCAATGACAAATTATGGGGTAAATATTATTACCTACTGATAAATATTATGTATATTCTGAACTACAATAAAATATTATAATATAAATAATATTTTATGTTTCAGGCAACTGTGTATAGGGGTAGTTACAACAGGTTCACACCTTATTAAAAACCAATTAAAAATGATTTGGATTCATCGATTATGATAGCAACAACTAAAAGTATAATCTTCATTATTCATGCTATCAAATTTGCTTTAAAAAAATATGCGCCCAAACTGAATAGAAAAACATAATATTAATAATTATATTAAGCGAAGAAAAAAAAACTTACTCAGCAACATTTCATGACACTCAAATAAAGGAACTCTTCAAGCTTCACGTTTGAAGACTATACTTTACGTGAATCGATGAATTTCCAAAGAGAAAAATTAATAAAGAAGTAAAAAAAATAAGTCGTGCCATAGATATAACAAAGCATCACTTTTGAAAATGAAATAAACAAGTTCGCTTGATTAACTTTATTGTAATGTTCAATTGAATGAAAAAAATAGGAACTGGTTTTAAAAATCAATGGCATTTTTAGGTTCAGAAAGATAATCATAATAATGTAAAAATGTACGTTTGTATTGTAAGATTCTGTAGATGCGCAACAAATTGAAAACAAAAAAAAAAGGATATTTACTAGAAATAATAGATATATAGTTGTTTTCACATTGGGATCACCTGACAAATTGTAATATAGTAGTTGTATATCAAGTATAGCAATGATATTCACATTTAAATCGTTGAAAAATGACTTTTTTCTCTACTAAAAGCATATGTGTTTTTATAAAAAATGAGTTATCAATAGGCCCATTGAATTATCATTGAAAAACCTAAAGATCAGTCAAAAAAAGTAAATAAATAATTAAATAACCAATAAAAATATATAGTTCAATGATTCAGGCATTTTGAGAAAGTTTAGTGCGTTTTTATGCCAAATATGTGTAGGTCATTTCCAAACCACACGTCTAGACGACCAATAAACATACTCAGTACACCAATTTTTAACGAAAATTAAAGAAAAAAAAAAAAAAAAAATAATAAAACCTAAAATTGAGCAATACAAATTTGAAAGATAAGACTCTAATGAAATAAATAATTACATTACTTAGATAATAAAACAGGCTCTCTAGCTGGGCCTTTTATACCAGATTATGGTTAACAGGGTCTAGTCACAAGTCACACTCTAATCACAACCAAACAATGTTACAACTCACAAGTTCCTTCAATTCAAATACATACTTATCTATGATTGAGTTTTCTTGTGGTATGTGATTGAGCATGTGGTTTAAAGTTTTTTTTTTTTTGAATATCTCAAAATTCATATAATAAATCCGAATGTAATAAATGATATAAATAATGTAGATATAAATACACATTCAGTTATAGTAATGAGGTTACAACTAATATAGGAAAATTTGAATAAATTGTTCAACTGTAGTTTGGAAAGGTATGAAAAAAAACTAGCCTTAATCTTTGAACGATATTTATTTAAATTTATCGTAGCTCTCGCTTTATCTCTTTTTTTTTTTTTTTTTTGTTTTTTACCATGACATTAATTTTGTAAGTTTAAATATGGCGCTGTTTACATTGGGATTGGTCTTTGCATAGCCACAGAATCTCATTTGAAGAAAAAAATATGTAAATTCTTTGATCGATTATTTTTTAACAAAGGTCAAATTTTTTATGTATCACAATAAAGAAAAAATCAACTAATTGTACAAAAAATTAGCGCGCACACAGAAGACTAGAATTTAATTCGAGTTATGTATTATTCAATTATTATTGAACTATAAATAAACAAAAATGTTATACTACATCGGGATCATAACATTCGAATATATTTTAACACGTTTATGGTTCTATGCCAATTATTTATTTATTAATACTTTTGTTTGCATAACAAGAAATAATAAAATTGATTTAATGGGTATTTTATTAAATTAGTTTAAATGGAAAATTAAAATTGAAGAAAATACAAAAAAGTTTGTAATCAACTCATGTGAAATAGCCAAATATGACATAGATTTTAAGAAATTAATGATAGATACTGAATAACAGTACGTTTGCTCGAAATGAATAGACTATATAATACTAAGTGAGTAGTACTAAGTAGAAGAGAACAAAAGAAGAAAAAAATAATAGAGTTCTTATGAAAATAATGAAATAATGATTGAAAAATAAAAAGTTGTGTTTTTCAAATCTGTAAATAAATCGTAAACAAAGCAGACAAATAATGTAATAAAATCGAATCTAAATTATGATCTGTAGAAAATAAGTAATTTGAACTCATAAAAAGATTTATAATCAATGACAATTGTATACTCAAGAAAACATACTCATTTTTTTAAAAAAAAAGTAAAAATAATAATACAATTGATAAAAGAACCGAAAAAAAAATTAAATAAATAAACACATAAATTTAAAATGTGAACAAAATATTTCTTGTGATAAAACGTATTACGAGATAATTTTATGATAAATAATGATTTGATAATGTTTAAAGCCAAATCTTACTTATTGAAATTCATTCTGTTGAGTAAAATAAAAATAGCTATTTCTATTCTGCACTCTGAGCATTAATGCAAACACAAGGCAACAATATATACCCTTGAGCAGTACATTTATAATCGTTTGCCGTAAAAATTTAATGTTTTTTAATGTTTACAAAAGTTTGATCGAAAATATTTTTTTTTCATGATCATACTAATGATTCGATTGATTCAAAAAATTTTACTTTCCATAAAAATAAAAAAAAAAACAAAAAATCAAATCACGATATCGGAAAAATTAGATTGATGAATGGACGTGAAACGTTTAAAAAAATAAAATAAATAAGAAGTGTACATCTGAAGCAAACTCTGCATATTGTATACTATAATTACAATTTATAATATACACATACTGTTCGTGATTAACTACCTCTATTGCTAGATTAAACTTGAAGAATTAACAAAAAACAAGCAGCAGCTAAATTAAGTCAAGCTCAAATTTGAGGTACTGGAAATTTAATTATAATCGAATGCCTCTATTTACTTTTTTTTTCATCATATACATATATCTAGTAGTTATGAACCGGAATTATGGTTTCATTGGTAAAATTTTGACTGTCTTTAGTTTTTGTGAAAATTACATACCAAACTAAACTTTTTTCTCTTTTCTTTACTTAAGTTCTATCTGTCGAGTGCACAATTAATTTTCTTCATATTTAAACTTGAATGTGATGAAAAAATCAAACTTTTATGACTCATTGAGACTGGCCTACTAGTTTATGGTCAACTAATTTACTTGAAAGTCTCTTAAATATACTCAGATTTTATGATCTAAAATAATTTTTAATTATATATATATATATATTATATAATAGAAAAAAAAAAAAAAAAACAAAAAAAAAGTAAAGAAAATAATTTTTAACATAATTTAAACAAATACCAATAACAATTAGTGACGTTGTAATGACACAACGTTGTATAAGCAACATATCCTAGTAGACGAGTAGGGCACTGCCCGAGAATCTCTTCACGTTTATCATTGTAATTTATATGTAGCTTTAAAAAAAAATAAAAAAAAATATGAAACACAAACCGTTCACAAGTCTCATTACTTCGTACCATATTTAAGGGATTTCGTCGATTTTCTTCCGAATATGAGAATGCTTTGAAATTTTTACAGTAGATTCTTGAAATACTAATACGTTTATGTAATTTTTTGATAATTGTTTGGAAGCTCGTTATTTTTTTATTAATTTTCAAAGTTGACAACTTTTAACATGGGCTCTTATGGAGACTGCGATTTTTGTCAAAAAAAAGTCCATTAGAATACCAATATCTCTAATCGACAATATGACATCGTGAAAAAAAAACGATTGGGTTATAAAATGAGACAAAACAAAACGTATGGAAAAAAAATAAAAGAGGTTTGGAGCTTAGTTTTTTTACAATTAATAATTAAAGTACGAAAAAATTGATTTTTATGAGATTTTTTTTTTTTTTTTTACAAAAAAAATATACAGCCTGGGTACCAGCCCATATGGCCATCTATCGTCTATTTACAATATTAAATAAATGTTTTTTTTTTTTTTTTTTTTCCTTTAATATTTACAAGTTGTCATTACTGTTTTAAAAGTAAATTTTTATGTTGGTCAAAAATTTCCCTAGGGCTTCTGTCATCCTTCTTTCTTTTGTATTGACATAAATTTCAATGTCCTTGATTAATGTTTTCTTCCCTTTGTTTGTAATTGTTGAAATGAATTTTTCTCGTTCTGTATTAAACTGTTCACATTCCCAAATAATGTGTTCCACAGTTTCAGGCATTCTTAACCCTTTGTTAAGGCACCATTTACACCATTCATCCTTGACAATGCCAAAACGTTTCAGGTTTGCTCTTGTTGAAGTGTGTCCACTTCTGATTCTGTTTATCATAACAGTCTGCCTACGATTTAGGTTAAAATCATTGAACCAGGGTTTAGGACTTGGCCTGTAGTACTTGATGAAATATCTAGTACCTTTTTCACCAGCTGTTGTCATACACCATTTATGAAATTCATTTCTCATTTCTTCTCTCCACTTACTTTTAAAATCAGCAAGTGGAAGTAACACTTGAGAATCTTTTCCATACATAATACTAGCCTTGGCCTCTTGATCCACAATTTCATTTTGGACAATCCCACAGTGTGCTGGGATCCAAAAGAATTTTATTATGTATTCTTTGTTCATGAGCTCAACAAGTTTATCTTTTATTTTCCAGATCAATTGATCTGGTGTTGATAATTTGGTGTTGAATTTTATACTTGCTAGTGCACTACTTGAATCTGAGAAAATTGTGTATTGACCTGGTTCCATTTGTTCTATTATATTTAGTGTTTCCATTATAGCCATTGATTCAGCTGTAAATACTGAAGCAAATTTCACTGTTCTAAACTGGTATTTTTTGTTCTCTGCTTCTTGATATGAAGCAAATCCAACAAATGGTCCTCCTTTTGTCTTAGAACCATCAGTAAAGAAACAACATGATTCTGTCAGTTCTTTTCCAAATAATATTTGGAATTCTCCATTTGGCTGACTTGATTTTTGTATTATTCTGCCTTCTTTGTCAGAAACATGTGTACTTGTGAACAGAACTTCATATTGATAATTAAAGCACATTGGTTTATTGCTTTTGTCCAATAAATGGTTGATTGGTTCTTGTTTTTCAAAGCTGTTTATTACCATTGACTTTTTACACTTTTTGATAATAGTATTGTTATTATGGATATTTGATAGTTCTTCTAATATTGGTATTAGTGGGTGTTCTTCATCACATGATACTCTTGATATAAAATTACTTGCTAAATACTGGTATCTTAGTGATATTGGTGGTTCTCTTGCTTCAGCCAAGATGACGTTGGTTGGTGTACTATTTGTGTAACCCAACGCCAACCTTAATGCCCTGTATTGTACCCTATCTAGTTTACTTTTTGCTGTTTTGGTTATATTGTGGTACAAAAAACCTCCATAATCTATTCTTGATCTTATCAAAGAACGATACAGTCTAATTAATACTGTTGGATCAGCTCCCCACCAAGTGTGCCTTAAACAGCTGATAATTTTCATTGGATTAGCACATCTTGCTATTTTTGAATTAATATCTTCACTCCATTTAAGGTCAGATTCAAGTATTACACCCAAGAATTTAACACTATGTTTTTCTTCAATTAAATTGTCACCAATTGTTATTGTTTCTTTAAATTGTGTTGTTCTTCTTTTTTTATGTTCAAAGATTACAAATTGACATTTTTGTGGTGCTAAGGCCAAGCCACTTTCATGTAGTTTTTCTTCTACTTGGTTCACTGAACTCTCTATTCTTTTAATACCCTCTTCAGTACTTCCTTGTTCATTTACTTTGTATACCACAACATCGTCAGCAAATTCAAGCATTTTACAATCATCATGTATAGCTTTGTTTAATTCTTTGGTGTATAGAGCATACAAAATTGGACTCAAGACACTTCCTTGAGGAAGTCCTTTGAATGTCCATTCAACTTCATCAAATTCACCATATTTAGCATGTAATTGTCTTTCAGATACCAAATTAAATATAAATGCTAATAGCTTTGTTGGAAAACCAATATTTTTCAGTCTTTCAATAAGAACATCAGCCAGCACATTGTCATATGCACTTGTTATATCCATAAATAATGTAATTACTGTTTTATTTTGTTCAAATGCTCTTGTTATTTCAGATGTTAATATTGTCAGATTGTCAATACATGATTTGTTTCTTCTAAAACCAAACTGAGTGTTAGATAATATTCTATTGTATTCCAGCCACCATGATATTCTTGTGTTAATCATTTTTTCTAGGATCTTGCATACACAAGAAGCTAGTGAAATTGGTCTGACATTTTTACCATCACTTTTTGGAATAAAAAATATTCCATACTTTTTCCATTCCTCAGGGAATGTTTGTTCTTCAAGTATTTGGTTGTAAATATCCAACAAAATAATTTTAGCTTGTACAGGAAGTGCTTTAATTATGACATAGTTTACTCCATCTAGCCCAGGACTTGCTTTTACTCTCACATTTTCAATAGCATAGTTCAGTTCATCCATATTGTATTCTTGGTCCAAGAAAATATCTTGAGCATGATCATTGATATTAGGCTTGTGAACCACTGTTTGATTTTGTGGACATAGTTTTTTGAATGTTTTTTTGGCAGATTCTACTTTTTCCTGACTATATTCATGGCTTGTATTTGTACCATTATTTTTATTCTTAAATTTTTTAATTGTCTTCCATATATATCCAGGATCTGTGAATTTATTTAAGCCTTCACAAAACTCTATGAATTTTTCTTTTTTCTTTTTTCTAAATATATCTTTGGCTTTACTAGCTGCTATTCTATATTTAATGAAGTTGTCTTGTGAGCTTGGTTTAGATGATTTTCTGATATTCTGTAACATGAATATATATTAATTTCTTCTTCATTATTTATGTATATTTTGATACCACATATTTCTATTTTACCATCAGCATCATGAATATCTTTTAATACAGTATACCTTATCGAGGATTTTATAAATATTGCTACTCCTCCACCTTTACCTTCTTCTCTATCTTTTCTAATTAAATCAAAACCTCTTATTGATACTTTTTTATTTTTTTTTAGCCATGTCTCATTGAGCAAGATTATATCTAAATTGTTGGAATTATTTTGTAGTTCTGGTAATTTATTAATTAAACTTCGACAATTCCATTGTAACAACTTGATGCATTGTTTATTGGTATTAATAATATTCATCATCATTTTCTTGGTTTGAGTGTCCAATAATCATATTCCAAATCTTTTGGATAAGAATTTGACTATCTTCATTTGGCAATGCTGTAACTGTTTCCATGATCTTTGCTGTTGTTTCACGTATCATCTTTTTTTCTTCTGATTCATTTGTTGGTGTATCTTGATTGGTATTTGTGTTTTTAATAACTTGTTGTTGACTTAGGTCAACTGTTGACTTATCTTGACTCATTCTACTTGTTATTTCTATACTTGGTTCATTCTTTTTCATGGGGTTTTTATGTTTTTGATTACTTTGTTTATTTTTAATCACTTCTTTATATTTTTGTTGATCATTATTACCATATTGTTGGTTCCAATATGTCCTTGATTCTTTTGGGTCATCTCTATCAGTATATGTTGCTGTTTTTTTTAACATTGGAAAGGTTTTTTCTGTTATTTCAACTGTTTGAATATTTTTTGGAATTTTTTTTAAGCCACCAAAGTGTTCATTTAGTTTTTTAACCATTGCTTTTGCTTCCATAAAACTTACATTATCAAATGCCATCTTTTTATTGATCATTTGTGCTTCTTGTAATTTAATACACTTGCTTCTATCAGTTACCCAGTGTTTACCTTTACAATTACTACAGTAAGGTTCTTCATTACATTTTTCACCCTCAGGGTGGCGACTTTTACCACATCTAAAACATAGTTCAACTTCGTTACATCCTTTTTTAATGTGTCCCAATTTCCCACATTTATAACATTGTAGCATTCCTGGTACATAAACTTGTATATTGAGTATTGCACCCCAAAATTTCACCTTCTCAGGAAGAACACTATCTCTTATCTTGATTTTAACAGCTTTTGACTCAAGCCATTTACGTTTTTTAATACCATTATCTTCTATTTTTGTTGAGTACTTTAGTCTGTATGCTTCAACGACTTGAATACCTGTGTTATCTTCATTCAGTGCTTCTACTACTTCTGTCATGTTCATTTCATCAGGGATACCCCTGATTACACCATGTCTATAGATCTTGAATTTAGGAATAAACATTTCAAACCCCTTTTGTTTTAGAGCTTCGTTATTGATAAAATCATTTGCATCTTTCATTTGCTTGAATGTGATATCCCATGAGTATCTTGTGTGTTCTTCCACTTGTTGTTGACTTTAAACATTAATAACTATTTTACTAGCAGGGATAGACTTCTAAAATTTTGGCATAAGATAGGTAACTATTTCATAAACCTACTCTAAAAATTTTAAAAAAAGTTAAAGATAATCGAGTGTTGTTCGAACTCCCTTAAACATTCTAAAAATTATTCATGTTATAATTTTGTATGATTTAATTTATCAATTTTATTGATATAAAATATTTTATATTTATTTATTATTTTAAAATATTAAATAATATAATATTATTTGTTTTTATTTTATATGAATTTTGAATAAAATATTTATATACTATTCAATCATTTGGTTTCCATTCTTTTATATTTTACTCAACGAAAAAATATTAGTATAAAAGCGAGACCCGGCGATACTTGCGAGACGAGACCGAGACCGAGACCTGGTGCGAACGAGCGAGACCGATACCGAGACTCGTTGAATCTTGTCTCGTCTTGTACCGCATGAAGCCTTAATTGTGTATAAACTATAAGAAATAATTGAAAATGAGTCAGTTTACGTAGTAAAAATGACTGACAGATCATTAGTCATAAAACTCCTCACATTCAATACAATTATACATTTTTTATAACTTAAAAACTCGTTTTTGATCATACTGGAAAACGTTGATTTTTAATAATATTCGAGTTCCATCAGCTCAATACTGGGTGAATACATACGCAATTACTGAAGCTAAATGACATCAGTGTTTCAATTATTATCATGTAGAAATTCATTTTAATTTATTTTATTGTTACTGCCAATAAATGAATAATATACACATATCTACTTTGTGAAATTTTATAAACTCATTCACCTTAAAGACTTCGATAATGTCGTCAAAGATAGTACTATAATATTCCTTATTATTAATTATTTATAATTAACAATTTGATGATTATTAATTATTATTGAGAGCAATTTACTGAACTTTGACGAGTCATTTTACAATATTTAGGGTTTTAAACATAAAAAAACAATTAAAGGAAAGCACTATAAATTTTAGTTTCAATTTTAATTACCCAGTTGATGCAAAAAAGCTTGGGTACTTTTTGAAAGAGGCATATTTGAAAACACTACTCGGTGACATATCCCGTATAGATTGAGAAAAAACTTTTGTAAAGATAAATTTTATATTTTTCCTTCTATTTTGCTATTCTAGTCAATATTTGAGCTTATTTCCGAAAAAATATAGAATTATATCTTGTCATAATGTGTTATTAACTTTTAGACTTAGTTCAGCTGTTACATGAGTTGTGATTTAATTGAAATATTTGTAATAAAATTATAATTTAATAGTTATTGAACAAATAATGAAAAATAGTATTGACAAATAAAAAAAAAATTCAATAAATTTATACCATCCCATATAATTTAAATTTGAAAAATTAATTTTTTAAATATATATAGTACTAATAGCATTTTTCATATGCAGTATACGAAAAATTCGTATACCGTATATGAAATTCTCGTTTACTGCATGTGAAATTTTCATAACTCAGTATATGAATTTTTCATATACTAGCTTCGAGCTGAAAAATTCGAAGTATATGATTTTTTCATATGCTAGTATATGGAAATTTCATATACTAGCATATGAAATTCTCATATACCAGCAGATTTGGTGCAACTTTCATATACTGTATATGAAAATTTCATATATTTTTCTCTCCGTGTACCGAAATTAATTTGACGGCAAAAAATAAATTGCGTTGATCAAAGAAGGTTTAGTCTTAATCATGAGATGAATAGATTTTTGAAAATTACAAAATCGTTTTAACGTAAAAACATTGGAATTTATCTTAAATTCTAACTTGAGTTTTTTTATGTAAATGTCTTTATTTCATATTCAAGATAATAGTATGTTTTATTATTATTATTAGTGTTCCGTAGGACACTTATGATTTCGCTTTTCTGTGACTTTTTGTTATTTCGAGATAAAATGTGAAGTTCTCAATTGAATTGGCTTTTGAGATGCTCATTTTGTTTTATTTTTTCGCCCAAAAGCAATCGTCATATTTATTTTTAATTTTGGGGCCGTATTAGATTTATTATTCCCATTTTTTAACGGGGCCCAATTGTAAATATTGACCGATCAATTCCGGCAATGTCTTAATCGACGAAGCTTCATCTGTAGACATTACGATATTTTTTTCAAATCGTTTGGTCGTTTATTTTTTTTTTTATTCAACGATATGCAGTATCGAATTTGTGCAACCTGTTCCAATATCTTCAGTTGGGCTCTGCGATAAAATAATAAAACTGAATCTAATAAAGCCCATAGATTCAAAATTATAACTAAAATTTAATAATAACGCTCATATATAAAATATAAAAAAAAAAATTAATCAAACGCCAATAAAAAAAATAAAAAAAAATCCTACGGAACACTTGAAGTGCAACTTAAAGCACTTGACTATATTTTTGAAGGGTAGTAGAAAAAAAAATGTGTGTCGGCCGAGTGATGCTCGGGTGTACGACCGCGCGGGCTGTACAAACGCTCGTACAACCAAGCATTTGTCAGTATAGTATAGTAGAGTGAGTAGGCATTAGTAGGAGGAGCATTAGTGCGTGAGAGAAGAGATGATGTGCTTCATATGCCTAGCTGATCGATATAATATTAATAATAATAATCGTCAGAATAATCATAATATTATTATTATAAACATTATTATTAACATTATTAATATCAATATTATTGTTATCGATCGATAATATCATTGAAATTATTGATATTATCATTATTAATATATATTCCCTGGTAGAAATACTCCGTCGGGTCGACATATGGTTCGACTTATTAAGTCGGCGGTAAAGTCGACCCAATGTCGGCCGTATGTCGGTACAATGTCGAACTTGCCCGTTTGTCGTCGTTAAATCGAGGTTATGGTATTTGAAAAAAAAAAAATTCCTAGCATGGTTTTTATTAAAATGACATTATCGGCAGCGGTATTTTATTTATTATTAGATAAATGAACTACATGTATTTTATTTATTGAATGAATAAGTTGTATGTATTTTATTTATTTAAAAAATGAGATACATCAAAATTATTTTTTGAAAATTTCCAAGAAAAAGCTGCAGCTAAGGAAGAAGATGTAAGGAATTAATGTGACTAAGGAATTCTTTCCTTGAAACATAATTTTGTGGCAACATGAATTATTAGCTACTAACACCTTGGACATTTGTATTTTAAAAAAAAAAATTTACATGTATTTTATTTATAAAATAAATAAAAATGGCTAAGGAAACGCAGTAGCTAAAGAAAAGATGTAGCTAAGGAATTAATGTGACTAAGGAATTATTTCAGCAAACATAATTTTGGCAACATTAATTCACTTAGCCACATTAATTCATTAATACTGCTTTCCTTGGACATTTTTTTATTTTTCTTTATAAATAAAATACATGTAGAACATTTTCAAAAATACAAATGTCCAAGAAGAAAAGCAGTATGAAAGATGTAGCTAAGGAATTAATGTGACTAAGGAATTCTTTCCTTGAAACATAATTTTTTGGCAACATTAATCCCTGAGCCACATTAATTCCTTAGCTACTGCTTTTCCTTGGACATATGTATTTTTAAAAAATAAATTCACATGTTTTTTTATATATAAAATAAATAAACAATGTCCAAGTAAAAGCAGTAGCTAAGGAAAAGAAGAAGCTAAGGAATTAATGTGACTAAGGAATTATTTCCTTAAAACATAATTCTTTGGCAACCTCAATTCCTTAGCTACATCTTTTCCTTAGCTACTGCTTTTCCTTGGACATTTTTTATTTATTTTATAAATAAAATACATGTGAATTTATTTTTTTAAAATACAAATGTCCAAGGAAAAGCAGTAGCTAAAGATAATAATGACTAAGATAATGTGACACTAATTATTTCCTTAAAACATAATTCTTTGGCAACCTCAATTCCTTAGCTACATTTTTTCCTTAGCTACTGCTTTTCCTTGGACATTTGTATTTTCGAAAAATAAATTCAGATGTATTTTATTTATAAAATAAATAAAAAATGTCCAAGGGAAAGCAGTAGCTAAGGAATTAATGTGGCTAAGGGATTAATGTTGCCAAAAAATTATGTTTCAAAGAAATAATTCCTGAGTCACATCAATTCGCTAACTGCTTTTCTGGACATTTTTTATTTATTTTATAAATAAAATACATGTAAATTTGTTTTTTAAAAATACAAATGTCCGAGAAAAAGCAGTAGCTAAGGAATTAATGTTGCCAAAAAATTATGTTTCAAGGAAAGAATTCGTTATAGTCACATTAATTCCTTAGCTACATCTTTTCCTTAGCTACTGCTTTTTCTTGGACATTTCTTATTTATTCTATAAATAAAATGCATCTGAATTTGTTTTTCAAAAATACAAATGTCCAAGGAAAAGCAGTAGCTAAAGAAAAGATGTAGCTAAGGAATTGAGGTTGCCAAAGAATTATGTTTTAAGGAAATAATTCCTTAGTCACATTAATTCCTTAGCTACATCTTCTCCTTACCCGAGTTAAAATTTTTCAGTCTTGCTGAGTCTTTTGCGTCTTGCTCAGTCTTGCTGAGAAGAGAATAATCTTTGTGCGTCTTTAGTTGTCTTTATTTTAAAGATGATCGTCTTTAAATGTCTTTAAAAAATTCCCTTTCTTTCCGTCATTTATTTTTCAGTCAGTATTTTAAAGACAATTGTCTTTAATTGTCTTTAAAAAAAGGCCTTTTTTTTTCATCATTTTTTCGGTCTTTTTTTTAAAGACGATTGTCTTTCGGGTCTTGGAAAAGCTTGTCTTCATATTTTTCAAAGAAAAAAAAAACTTAGAAAAAAATCACTGAACAGGGACTTAGAATAATTTACTCGCGAAAATAAATTTGAATAATTTACTCGCGAATAATTAATTTTAATAATTTCTAAGGAAAAGTTGACTTCCTAAGGAAATAATGTTGCCAAAAAAATAAATTCGCAGTGTAAATTTTTTTTACAGCAATTTGACAAAGTAATTTCTTTCTAATATAAATTAAAGCTGTAAAAATAATCTACACTGCAGATTTATTTATTTGGCAACATTATTTGTAAAAACTATTTCACACGGAGAGAATGTGAAATTTACAGGGAATATATGTACGACAGTTGGAATCGAAATGACATGCCTGGTAATGAGATAATGTCTACAAAAAGAATAGAACTTGATGAATTAATTAGTGATCTGCTACTAATCCTTGGTATTTTACTTTATAAAACAAATAAAAAATATGCAATTCATTTCAATAAATAAAAATGTCCAAGGAAAAGCAGTAGCTAAGGAAAAGATGTAGCTAAGGAATTAATGTGACCAAAGAATTATGTTTCAAGGAAATAATTCCTTAGTCACATTAATTCCTTAGCTACATCTTTTCCTTAGCTACTGCTTTTTCTTGGACATTGGTTTTTTTTAAAAAATAAATTTACATGTATTTTATTTATAAAAAAAATTAAAAAGGTCCAAGGAAAAGCAGTAGCTAAGGATAAAATGTAGCTAAGGAATTAATGTGACTAAGGAATTATTTCCTTGAAACATAATTTTTTGGCAACCTCAATTCCTTAGCTACATCTTTCCCTTAGCTACTGCTTTTCCTTGGACATTTTTTATTTATTTCATAAATAAAATACATGTAAATTTATTTTTTAAAAATACTAATGTCCAAGGAAAAGCAGTAGCTAAGGAAAAGATGTAGCTAAGGATTTAATGTGACTAAGGAATTATTTCTTTGAAACATAATTCTTTGGCAACCTCAATTCCTTAGCTACATCTTTTCCTTAGCTACTGCTTTTCCTTGGACATTTGTATTTTTAAAAAATAAATTTACGCATGTATTTTATTTATAAAATAAATAAAAATGTCAAGGAAAACTTATTGCTTGGGAAAAGATGTGGCTAAGGAATTAATGTGACTGAGGAATTATTCCCTTGAAACAGAATTTTTTGGCAACATTATTTCCTTAGCCACATTAATTCATAGCTACTAACAGCTGGACATTTTGTATTTTTCAAAAATAAATTTACATGTATTTTATTTTTAAACTAGATAAAAATGTCCAAGGAAAGAAGCAGTAAGCTAAGAAAAAAAAAGATGTTAACTAAAAAAAGAATTGATGTTTGCCGAAATATCAATTTCGAAGCATTCTTGCACAATAATTTACTCCAACTATACTACTTTTCCTAGACATTTTATTTATTTATAAATAAATACATGTAAATTTTAAAATACAAAATAATAGGAAAAGCTAAACGTTGACTAAATGACTTCAATTAATGTTGCCAAAAATTTATGTTTCAAGAAAATTCCATATCACATTGTTCCTAATATCTTTTCTTTCATACTTTTCTTAAATGCCATTTTTATTTATTTTATAAAATAATACATGTAAATTTTTTAAAATACAAATATTGGAAAACAGTAGCTAAGAATTAATTTGCCAAAAAATAAAAAATTCAAGGAAAGAATTCCAGTCACATTAATTGCATCTTTCGCTGCAGCTTTTCAAATTTTCATTTTCAAAAATAATTTTGATGTATCTCATTTTTTAAATAATAAATACATACAACTTATTCATTCAATAAATAAAATACATTTAGTTCATTTATCTAAATAAATAATACTTGATAATGTCATTTTAATAAAAACCATGCTAAATTTTTCAAATACCATAACCTCGATTTAACGACGACAAACGGGCAAGTTCGACATTGTACCGACATACGGCCGACATTGGGTCGACTTTGAATTCGACTTAACTATGTCGAACGCTAAAAAATATTTCTACCAGGGTTAATAGTATGAATAATAATGATTTCAATAATATCAATGGTACACGGGGAGAATTTCCGATAGATAATCAGAATGTGAATTTTTATAAAATCTCAGTGTAACCCCGAATCGGCGGAATTTGTTGCCACCACTTAGGTTCTCTACTGGTCCAATGACATAATCTCGGGGTAACCCCTTAGGATAGTTCGACTCCGTTGAGTCTTGTAAACAATGACATTTTGGCAGTGGCGCACCGAAAAAATCTCGGGGTTACCATTAAAGAAAACAAAAAAAAATTCTTATAAGAATTTAACAAATATATCTATATTTTTTTTTTTTTTTTTGTATCTCGATGTCCTGACCTTGATTCGAACCTACGTCTACCTAACTCTACATAAACCTATATTCTAAATGTCAGTGACTTATCCCCTAAGCCATCGCGCGCTAACGTGACAGTAGGAAAAATTTTGTCTTTATTAAGAATGACGTTCAATTGATGCGAAATAGAAGATGTTTTTAATAATAAGTAGGATAGTTGAGAATAAATATAAGTAGTGGAGCAAGGCGGATCCTGGGACAGTTTGATATCAAACCCCACTCCGGCCCAATTAAACCCCCACCAGGCTCCGATTAAATTCCCCCTCTATGTTAGTATGTCAGCCATTTTGTATATCGGTAACGTGGGGAGTTGGTATATCTATATATTTGAATTTGATTCTATATGTCAGCCATTTTGTTTATCAATAATGTGGTAAGTTACTATATCTACATGTTTGAAATATCGGCCATTTTGAATATGATTTAAATTGAAAAACTCAATTATTATTTTAATTCAAACTGGTTAAATAGACTTGAAATTTTGTTTTTTCTCACAGTAGAGATTCTGTCGTTCAGGCAAGATGACTGTAGATGTTTTCGGTCCTCAACTGCCAAAAAGTATAGTTAAAAGTAATACAATAAATAGTGTTGGTGTTCAAGGTCCGACGGGTGAGGGCTTTAAGCTAACAAAGGATAAACAATATGATATAAACCATAAACGTTTGTGTAATGTCGGAGATCCCCTAAATGCAAACGATGCTGCGTCAGTTAAAATTGTTCGCGAAATGATTCAAGAAGAAATTCGAGTGATATATCATCAGACTGCATCATTGAAAGATAGTTGTGAAAATAATAGCATTATGATTGGCGGACTCGAATCAGCTTTTCAGGATCATAAAAATGAACATTCTATAAATGTTGATGCAGATTCAATTTATCAGAGCTAAAATTTTTTTCAACTCATAGAATCTAGAGTTAGCACACTGGAAACTATGTACAAACGAATTTCCGATGTAGTCGAAAAATTAGATAATAAGAAAATTTTATAGAAGGGGAAGGTTGATTTTGAAAATTGTAGTGGGGGAGCTAGCATCAGGCAACACTCAGAACCATATATATTTTGCCAGTTGTAAAAAACGAACTCGACAGTCAAGATCGCAGTTGAAAAAATTAAAATGGCCATTTTTGTTGATTTTCAAGGATTCAATGATTCAATTTTTATTATCAAAGAACTTGCAATTAGTAATGCAAACTCGAAGCTAGCAAGTGAAACTATCATTTTTGCTGCACCATGTGGAAAAGAAAATTTAACGAATGAGTATTGGAAGACTATTGAAAAAACTGTGACTATTGAAAGTGGGGGATCGATTTTCCTTCAAAAGCCCAGAGCTGTAGAGCCACAGATCTCATCGAACCTTCTGAGCTAGCATCTCCAAGACAGTAAAAATAAAATTGGTAAATATTTTATACATATATTATATTATTCATACGATTAAACATTTTATTCATGTAACCTCTCATTTCTGTAGTTATGCATTGTCGTATTATTAGTCTTGCAATGATTCTAATTTTGTTTCATTTCCAACAGGCAACATGGACAAATTATATGCAGAAATAAACACTATTGGAGTAACACCATATCCTGCTACTATCCCAATCAAAAAGATTGAATTTGATTACTTATATTGTGTGACAAATGTAAGACAAATTCGAACACCATATGGAGATTCTATCATATTGGAATTGGAGCGCAAATATTCAGTATTTCTACCAAAAAGACTTAGCAATTTCATCACACAGAATTCAACAATTTTACCAGAGTTACTTAAAGATGCTCTCTCTGGAGAACTTAGATTCGTCAGACATGGATCAAACCATTTCGGATTCGTGAAACAAAAACAAAACAACATTGAAATGCTTAATTAAGGAGTAAATGTATAAATAATGTTAATAAATATATATATATCAAATACAACAAATTGTGTCTCATTTTTTATTTATTTTTTTATTCAATTATAGTTTTACATCAATTTTTTTTTTTTTTGAAGTGAAACTTCTTTAGAATGGGCAGTAAAAAAAAAAAACAAAAGATGGATGCAACGAAAGTAACGGTATGAAGGTAAGTAATTTTAAATTATTTTTGATCTTGTTTTATTTATTTATTCCCTTGACAACGATACAAAAAAATTTGTTTAAAATTTTAGTTTCATGAAAGATTCAAGAGACAAAGGTGAATATTAAGGTTAAAACTTTTATTATATACAATATATAATTTATTATGTTATTTTTGATCAAATAATGAGTATTTAAAATTAATCTGTTAAATAAACAAATAATACACAAGATAATAGTTATTCAAGTGCTTGACATAATACGACAGCAACATCATAGTCACAATACCAAACAACAATAAATAATATGTGGATGAAATGTGGTACCACGTGAACGTAAAGATAGTAAAGATGGTATTTTAGATTGTATAGGATTTCAAGAAACAATTAATGACATTGAAATATTAGCAGAAAAATGTGACAAATGTACTGGTAATCCTAAATGAAAATTTTACAAGTTATAAAAACGGCGCAATAAATAACTCGACGCAAAACTCATAGTAGAGACTTCGTATTAGGCTCAATTTATGTGTCTCAAACAACTCTATCGCCTGCTTTGCAAAATTTTTTTCCATTTATAATAGTTTTTGAGAAAAAAAGAAAATAACTATAAAATTAAAAAAAAAAAATTCTGATATTTATTTTTTTTTCTCGAAAACCGTTATTGAGAGAGAAAAAACCCCCAATGCCGTCACTAGATTTTTTTTAAGGCACATAATTTGAGCCTAATACGAACTCCCTATCTTGATTGTAACAAAAGTTATGGCTCGCCGAAAAAAAAATTAAAAAAACGGACCAAACATGTCATCATAGAGTTGAAATAAAATGTTTATAAGGCTCCAAAAAAAGCTTTAAAAAACTCTATTGCCTTTCTTTTAAATATGAATAATGTTTCCGTTAATTAACGGTTAAAATATGTCTAAGCAATAAAAATAACAATGGCCCTAGCCGGAGTATTGAAAATTTTTAATTTTCAACGGGTAACGCTGGCCACATGCCCCAACAAATGTTACCATGTCTTTTTTTTTATTCAAATATTGAAGAGATAGCTACTAAATTAAAATCAAATTTATTTCCATTATAATTTGTATTAATTTTATTTATATTTTTCAGGCTGTAACATGTAAGATTACGAGGCTGAAATTGACTTAATATTCAATAATATTGAAAGCTTAAGTCATCTAAAGTTGATATATCGGGAAAATATTGAAAGATATCATCCCGACAAAAATCCTGAAGATAAAAGCAACTGAAAAAACTCAGTATTTCATGAATATATACATAAAATAAAAAGTATACATAAAATAGTAATAGAAGTGTTCGGCTGACTAGTTGTTCAATAAATAAATATTTATATAAAATTATATTCTGTGTTAAGTTTTTTAATTAGAATTTCATTTTATACCTTAATATTATAACTAATCAATAAATTTAAAAATTTCTATCATAATTGTTAATGACTGAATGAACATAATAGTTCACTCGGAATAAGAGCGAAAAAGACAACCAGTCAAAAATATATTAATGCAATGAGAGATCTTTCAATTACTATTTATTAGAATTACTAAAGAAGTTTCACTTCCCTGTGCGTACAATAACACACATTTTTTTTCCTTTATATTATGTTAATTTCTGAATACTTGCACTGATAGGCTTATACTCTATAATACGATCATGTAGAATCAAACAATAAGCACTTGTTGCTGGAGGAAAGTTTTCCTTGGATTCAAATTCCAGTCGAACATCAACTGGTCCATATTTTATCATTTCATTTTGTCTGCTGCAATCGATGACAATTAATGGTGATTTTTTCAAAAATAATTTTTTTGATATTGGATAATTTATTTCTTTTTCATAAAATGTTTCACCAAAGTCCTTAAACATTTCATATAAAATTGAAAATTGATTTTTCCCAATATCAAGGTTCAAATTAGCATATGGATATGACACTGAATTGAGAAAAAGCTTGACATCTCGAATATTGCAATGCTCAAAATAAGCAGAGTTCTCATTCCATTTATTCTTTTTATTGCACTGAAAAGCTAGAATAATAAATCTAGGCTTTTCTAGCTGCGTACTTGTTTGTATTGACCATACATGCTTATTAGTTGGAGGTAAAATTGGCCATTCAAAAAGACACCATGCTCGAAAACACATCGAAATTGGTGGATCTCGTTGAATAAATTTCATCATATCAATTTTTTTCTTATGAGATAATTTAACATATGGCACTAGCCATTCAATCTTGCTTATTTGAAATTTCAAATCTTTTTCTTCTGCCCCACCAATTCCAATACATGCATTCATATCACTTCTTGAGCGAATTAATATCAATTCATGCTTAGCATTGACAATAATCTTTCTATAGTCTTCAGCAAAGCCAAGAAACATTTGTAATGGTATACAAACATCAAAGTATCCATCAGTGTTAGTTAATGATATATCATCGCCAGTACCAAGCCAACCAGCATTCTCTAAATTTGATTCTGGATTTACTGACAGATAATTTTTCAAAGTGCTAGTCATGCCAGTATTTTTACTCCTATCAATCTCAACACCATTCATTTCATATCTTATTTCATCGAAAAGATGAAGTATACCATTATTAACAATTTTAGTAGTCAAAGCCGCTGCCACACGAAATGTGTAATGAACTTTTGCATGGCAAAATAAAAATATCCTGATTTTGTATGTTGATTCTAATCTCATCACTGTTTCCAAATGTTGTTGAACCATAGGGCTGATGTGCATGGATCTCATAGTGAGATATAGATGAATCAAATTCAATTGGTGTGTTAATACTCAGCATAGCCTCCACCATTTTGGACAGCACACACAATTCAAACAAGATACTTTTACCCAGACCCAACTCCAATAGCTTTCTTTTTTTTCACCACTTGAAGGCCGAGACTTTTCAGAAACTGTAATTCTGTGGTGTTAATGTTTTTAATGCTCGATGACAACTGATTGGTGGTGGATTGCATTGAATCCTTTTATATGATGAGCCAACTTTTTGATTATAGACGATGCCCATTAACGTGATTTAATGTGTAATCTTACAGTAATTGTCTCACCACGGAAGTCAACCAGATCACCGTCTTGATCAACAATTTTTATTTGCACGTGATCAATTGTTCTTACTGATACTGGCAAATAGATAATATTTGATGGAACTTCAATAATTTTATAGCCTGGTGGCACAGTTGGAAAAAACTCGTGGATTGTATGAACTTTTTTATTATTAATGAAAGCACCAGTGGTAATATTGCACTCAATTCTTATTGAATTCACTTTTATAATGTTTATTGGCAAATCGGATTTGTGCACAATATTTGACTCCAAGATACGTGGAGTAAATCCCAACAGTTTTGCAATTGTATCAGATGATCGAAAATCAATGTCTTTTGCACTTTGTATATGACTGTGTAATGTATTTGTATTGCCCCAAAGCTGAATAGAGTATCGTTTCAAAAATTCAGCAAGAGCATCAATCTCATAACTTCCTTCAGGTATCTCAATCCAATCATCAGACGTTGAAAAATATATTTTGTTATTTTCTGATATAATATTTGGTATCGTGTTAAATGTCAAAAAAGTCGCTAAGCCAAGCGAGTAATTTTTTTGTGGTGATAATTCAATCCTTGGAAAATATGAAGCTTCTAGAACTGATGAGCCAGATAAAGTAAGTGTGAATGCGTCATGCATGCTCACTGTTACTATAAAGACTGATTATAATTAATGAAAATTATGCCTTTTATAGGCAGTCTGCTAAGAACTGAAGACACAAATGACCACAATTCCATGTATTCCAATTTGGAAAGCGTTTATAGTTATATTTGATGCTGCCAACATTTAAATATTCAACGAGCTCTGTCGGGGGCTGGAGATTTCCAAAGCCGTCAAAATAAATCGCAAGATTTTTATTAACTTTTTTATATGCAGTCCAATGTGTACCAGGATTTTTATCATCATCGAGATTTATTATACCAGTTTCTCGATGCAAAGATTTTGTTGGTAGATTATTTCTCATAAAAACCCCACGAAAATTTTTTATTTTCAATTGCTCTGCAAATTTCACCAGATCCCAATCAGTCAACGCTCGACGTGGCAGCATCTCTACAAGTTTTTTAGAGACAAAAAAAATCCTGCCCCATTTTTATATGGTCTCAATAGACCTTTACCGAGTGCTATTGATTCAATAGCTTTATTATGTCTTTTGCTTTTTTCCAATTGTTTTTTTGCGGAATTTGCATCATTTATTGTTTTTACAACGCCGGAAGCGCCGCCAACTATTCCACCGATGGCGCTGAGTGCTGTCAAAATTGGAATCAATAATGGTAGAGCGCCATCTATCTTACTTGGTATTGGTATAATTCGTGGTACTTGTATATTTGATTTTCCCCCAGACTTCTTCATCTCAACTTTTGCTGCTTGTAATGCTGATTTAATATTCATCTGATTATCATTTACATAATGCATTGCATTTTTGGCTGCTAGAATAATTTTTTTCAATGACAATTTTTTTTTTCTTCCATTTTTCTTTTTTTTTTCTTTTTTTTTAATACTGGCTTTCAGAGTTTTTGAATTTTCCATGCCCATACCAAGTTTAGAATTTATTTTCATGGTGCCAGCCACGAGAGCAGCTGCTGCACGTTCCCCAATACTTGAATCTTTCGCAAAAACTCTTGATGATGCTTTTTTAGCAAGTATTTTGTCTGCCATATTCCTTGCATGCATATCATTAGGACTTGCTGCGTACGCAATATCATGATCTTTACAAAATTTATCGAGAGGATTGATGCCTTGATCACCACGAGCCAGACGTTTTTCCAATTTTGTCCCAGGTCCAGCGAATGAATATCCAGGAATATGAAGTTCAACTAGCAATTTATTTATAATTTTATTCAATAATCCATCACCAGCTGTATGGTTTTTCTTTTTGTTCTTAGGATTTTTTTTTATTTTTATTTTTTTATTTTTAAACTCAAAGTTGCCAGTTTTTTTGGCGTTTTTTGATGTGCATTTAGCCATGGCTCAAATGATACTGAACGACGGCAGATATAAATGGTTCTCTACAGTTTGATTTCGTTTAGTATGAGCCATGATGGAGTTCAAGACACAAGCAAAAAAATTGCCAATCATAAATTTCGATATAATTACATCAAAAAGTGGTGCTGGGGTGAATACTATAAAACGTCATGGTGATTTATTGCCAAATACAATAAGATCAATTATTTGCGGACCATCAAATACAGGAAAAACTAATTGTCTCCTGAGTTTGTTGATCGATGAAAATGGTTTGCGCTTTGAAAACATATATATTTACTCAAAGTCATTAAATCAACCTAAATATCAACATCTCGAAAAACTCATGGAAACATTGGATGTGATTAATTACTATCCATTTTCTGACAATGAGCAAGTTGTACCAGTTGATGAGGCGAAGCCAAATTCCATATTTATTTTTGATGACGTTGCAATGGAAAAACAAAATAATATTCGAGCATATTTTTGTCAAGGAAGGCATAAAAATGTTGACAGTTTTTATATAAACCAGTCATACGCTCGTATACCAAAACATTTGATTCGTGATAATGTAAATTTCCTCATTTTATTTAAACAAGATGAGATGAACTTGAGGCATATATATAATGATCATGTAAACACAGACATGGCATTCGAAAAATTTAAAACCATGTGCTTGAAATGCTGGAAAGATAATTATGGGTTTATTGTTATTGATAAAGATAGTGAAATAAATGCCGGACGATACAGAAAAAATTTTGATACATTTATTAGCATTAATGCATAAAACAAATAATGTATCATACTTATGAGGGCAAAATAGTGAGCAGATCAGTTCACGACACCAAGAGTGCAAGATGCCTCTGACTAGAGAAAACCTTGTGGAAGAATCTAATATTTTAAGTGAATTAGAAAAAGTTCGAAAAGTGATACAACAAAAACATAAATTATTAAAACATAATCAAGATACTTTAGAGCAGTCATCGATTAATTATTTTAAGCCACTGCTGACACCACTCAAACAGATTAGTGATAAAGTTTCAAATTCAAAAAACATTAAGGCATCAAAAGATTTCAATTTTGATGAGGAAAATGAAGATAACAAAATTGATGAAAATAGCAAAATTTTCGATGATACTTTAATAAATGTGGAAGAAGAAGAAAATAGTGCAAAAAAAGTCATAGAAAAAAATAATATTACAAGTATCAATGATGATGATAGCTTGGTGAATCATTATCTTAACACCATCGATACAATAGCATGGGATAAAGATTTTGGAGTGAGAAAATTCAGGTCCTACTATAAAATTGGTTCTGCTGAAGTTTCTTTTAAAGACATATAAATGGGATATTGTTAAAGAGCTTCATGCGCCTGCGCGAAAAAATTTTTCAAGAAGACATGTTGACATTCGTGACATTGATGAGACCTGGCAAGCTGATCTTGTGGAAATGATTCCATATGCTGCTGAAAATAATGGCTATAAATACATATTGACTGTAGCTGTGAAAAATAAAAGTGCAATCGAAGTTACAAAAGCATTTGAAAGCATCTTAAAACTTGGCCGCATTCCAAAAAATTAGCATGTAGATGATGGAAAAGAATTTAAAAATTCAAAATTCAATGAATTGTTGAAAAAATATAAAATACACATGTATTCTACATTCACACACTTGAAAGCATCCATTTGTGAGCGTTTTAATAGCACATTAAAACATATAATGTGGATGAAATTTAGTTTTCAAGGCACATACAAGTGGGAAAAAATACTACCATCTCTTCTAGAGGAATATAACAAGAGAAAACATCAAACAATTGGCATGAAGCCTGCTGACGTGACTCCAAATCATGCTGGCAAGTTAAAACAACGTTATGATAGTTTATATGCCGACTACCAACATATTGCAAAATTTAAAATAAATGATTTTGTTCGAATATCAAAATATAAGCATGTTTTTGAAAAAGGATATATACCAAATTATACTAATGAAATATTTAAAATTGTAAAAATCAACAATACCAATCCAGTAACATACATGTTAAAAGATTATCAAAAAAACCCTATACAAGGATGTTTTTATGAGGAAGAATTACATGCAGTCAAACATCCAAATATTTATTTGATTGAAAAAGTAATAAAAAAACGTGGTAATAAATTATATGTAAAATTCTTGGGTTTCGATAATACTCATAATCAATGGATAAATAAAGCAGACTTATAAAATAAAAAACAATGCATTCAAAATTATTCACTTTATTTATCTACACATTTTTTGAAACATAATACATTTTACAGGCTGTGGTAATAATATTATTTTTGAATTGTAGTATTATACATAGCAGACATTTACATTAATATTTATTGAAATTATTATGATTTCTACATTTTTATATTTATTTATTTATTCATTTTAGTTTATTTATTGTTTTATTGGATTATTTATTTATTTAATTATTTATTTATACAGTTAAAACATATTACCATTAAAGCAGTGTTTACACTATTGCATGCAAGTGTATTTACAAGTTACCAGATAAACTCTAGATAATACTAGCTTAAATTTTTATTCATTCGCGTATTTGTTTATTTAATTTTTACTTAATTGTTTATTTATTTCTCAACATGATATCCATCTATGGAACTTTTTTGTATTTTTATGCACAACAAACATTTGTCATTTTATTTAAAAAAAAAAAAAAAATACAGTATAATACCCTAGTAACATACCCCTGTAATATAAGTACATACTTACATTATAGCGACTTTTACTCTTGCTTGAGTATGAGGTTTTATTTATGCTACTCAAGCACCCTCTTTTGCTAAATTTAAATAACATAAATGTAAACATTTTTATTCAATTTCCATTGGCTCATCAACAAATACTTCTTTGTAACCCTACGGTAGAGTATCAGTTGAGCCTTCAATAAGTTGTCGCTTATCATCACCAGCACTTAAAGCTAATTTTCGCATTTCTATGGTTTTAACTTCATGTTTTTTTGATTGTATTGTCCGTTGAATACGATCAATATTGACATTATTTAAAAGACAATTTTTATAATCATCAAAAGTTATTGTTCGTAGAGCAGAACCTTTTACACCTTTTGCGCGTGAGCCATATGACTTTTTATCTCGCTGAACTCGATATGCATACATTTTAGCTCGCAAACCAATAAATTCTAATAAAATATCCCCATTTGTTTCATCTTTCATCAAGCCAACTACTTTTTTATTATGCTGCCCAATGCCCCAAGGGTTTGCAGGAGAATACTCAGATGTATCGAATTTTTCCCAATCTCTTTTTATATATTCATAAATATTATAACGTCTTACACCTAAAATAAAACTATCTGTATCCATATAATATAAAGTGACAAAATTAGAAAAATTTTTGCGTAAATAATTATAATAAAAATCATACATGTATGTTTTTGAAATATCTAATATACTAAAGCCTAAATATATTGGTTTATTTAATATAATTTTCAGTTTACGCATTTCAATTATTGCTAAATCGCCAATTATGTAAGATGCTGAAAAATTTGGTTTCGCAATTAATGCTTCTGCACCATAGCGACCTTTCAATTTTGTCACGATTCGTACATCGCGATGCTTTCTAGCATCTTTCATTAATTTACCAAATACACTATTATTTAAAAATTTATAGAAATTCTTTGAAAATTCATTTGTTGCTTTTTTACGCAATTCTGTATTTAAATCAATATATTTTTTGAGCCAGTCTTTTTGGCGGAATTTTAATACTCTATACAAATTCGTAATTTTTAATCCTAGACTGGTGTATAATTGCAAATTTCTATAGTGAATAATATATTTTTTTTTTGGTGACAATGTTGTTAGTAATTTTTTACATTTTAAAGTTGGCAATGGTGGCTTATCATGTATTGGAGCTAATGGCAGATCTTTATGCTCATCATGCAATTCGATTGGATAGTCCATATCAACTTCTAAAATATAACCCCATTCTGATGTTTCACTAATTTCATTTAAAATATTTAAATCAAAATTTTCAACCCAACTAAAATCTTTATATGGTAAATATGACATCACTGAAGCCCCATATAGATTATTAACAATAGATACATTAAATAATTATCTTCTAAATTTGGATCATAGTCAGATTTCATATATTTATTATTTGCCTTACCCCAACGATTTGAACATTGTGCCAAGCCACCCTGAATACCGCTTTCAATAAACAACATTTTATCAACATCAGTCAGCAACTCTAATTCAATTTCAGTAATTTTTAGCATTGCCTGCATTGCCAATGATGGACATGTAATAAAATGGAGTGGGTCAAGCTTATAGGTTTCCATACAATTATCTCTAAAATTTTCAAATATATCACTTAATAATAAAATATCAGTTTTTAAATATAAATCTTAGTACTCTCCAAATGTTTTTATATCAAAAGTATGCCAAACATTGCAAGCGTGAGCATAATCGGCATCACTAATATGTTCATCATAGAGTTTTGAAAAAAACTGATCCTTCGTTGGTAAAGTAGGAAGGTTCAATTTCTCAAAACAATCAACAAAATCATATGGAAAAATTCCTTTTTTATTCACGAGACTGAATTTATTTTTATCAGTGTAATATTTTTGAGTTATATATTTTTCATCATTTGTTAAATATGAGGCTAATTTTTCAATACTCGAAGGCATAAATCTAAATGAATTAATAAAACGAAGCTGCACGCGTGTACCTTCGACATACTTTGTAAATGAGATATATTTTTTTTTATTTACCGGTAATAATGTCATACGACCTGGAAACTGAGTTGCTAATCGTTTTAAAATAAAATGAGAATCATAACCTGACATATTATGTGACACTATATTTATAATACACGACTCTTGATAATTTATATTACAGCTGTTGTGTGCCGGACCCCTGTAGCGATTTAAGAAATGTTGATGATCTTTAACTTTAGGGTCTTTTTCCGTGAATTTTTTATTACAAATATAACAAAACTGTGCTCTATCAAACTCAGTTTGTTCTTGTGGAGAAATAATCATTGGATTATTTACACTGAGTATAGCATCAACATTTTTTGATATTTCATATAGCTCATTAATGAACCACTCAATACAATCATTAGCACGATATATTTTATGTTTTGATAAAGAGTCATCATAGTCACACTTTAAATAATAGCCTATACTGAATGGCATATGACTTTGCACATCAACACTTTTTCTTTGCACATTATCTTCATTCTCTTCCACTTTTTTAAGCAAACACTCAATGTCCATGTAAACAACAAACGGCACTCTTAACTGATATTTATAATTTTTAAATTTTAAAATATTATTTTGTTTTGTAGGCAATTCAATACGCGACTTATTGACATTAAAACATGCAAGTTTATGATTCAAATAAGATGATTCAACTTGAAAACTGCACAAGCAACGATCACAAAAAAATTTTTTACTTTTGTGTTTTGACAATTGTGATGACAGCAACATTGACATATTATGAATCCAAGTATAATGATATTCATCTGGAATGTATTCATCATCATTATTATCTTCATCATTTTCTTCTTCTTCTTCTTCTATTTCGTCATTTTTTCGTTGCATTAAAAGATGAATTGTTTTTTTTACATAAACTTTATTGAAATTCAAATTTTTTGTTGGCTCGATTGGTGTATATTCACTCAAGTGATATGGCACAATTATTTTTTGTTTTTTACCATTTTTTTCTATTATTTTATTATTTTCATTTTTATTATATTCGATGCCATATACTGATATTGATAAATCGTTTACTTTTTCAAATTTTTTGATATCCTGTAATGACATTGGAAAATCAAATTGTTGATATAATAAAATATTTTTAAATGGATCTTTACCATTGTTAGGTGGCTTGTACTTGCTCATACGCTCAGGGTGATCTTTAAAATTATACATGGCTGCTAAAATTGACCACAGAAAACAGTATTCATCATCATTTTTTACATTTATTATTGCATGTTTCACTTTGAGCCATTTCGGTAATTCTACAAACGAATTACCACCCTTAAGTGGTTTGTATACATTGATTTGAATTTCCATGTTATTTATTCCATGAAGCGTCCAACCTGAGTCTTGCATTTCCATATCATCTTTTCGCGCGTTTAATTCATTGAATTTTGCTGTAAACAATTCATCCATATCTGTTGATGGTAATATTATCATGTTTCCGGTATGAAGATATTTTGTATCAATTGTCTCATTGTCTTGTTTGGGAATTTTAAATTTGCATGATAAAGCACAATCAACTTTATAAGAATTGGTACTTTCCATTGCCAAATTTAATTTTGCTATGAGCAATGTTTTAACATCATTACAAAAAGCCTGGACATCAACATGTTGCAAATTGATTACTGCGCATGTGCGCATATTTAAATCGAATAAACTTAAAACTTCTTGCCATCTTACTCTAGCACTAATATTTTCACTTTCACTATCATTATTATTAACATTCTCATAGTCACTATCATCGTTTAAACCGGAACCAACTTTAATTAGTAATTTTTCAATTTTTAACAATGCCCGCTTTGCATATATTAGAGAAGTTGAAAATTTTTTCCGCTCGTTATACTCCAAATTTTCATTTTTCATAATATCATTATATTCAACAATTCGACACGATAAATCATCGATTGATTCACAAATTGTATCTCTGTTGACACTATTCTGCGATAGGTTAATAAACATATTATCGTAAAAAGCACGCTGCTCTTTATAACTTTTCATTGGCATATTTGCGAATATTATCATTGATTCAGCCATATTTTTAAAGTATAAAAATACTGTATTAAGGAGCAGAAAATAAAAAAAATATAAACTCCGGCTGTGAGGTTCAGAAGATACTGATATATTTAATTGTTTTGAGAGTCCTTATATACGTACGATGGGAGTGAAATTAGTTCATTTTCAAAAGGTGTGTCACATTTTTCATAGAATTTTTGTCTTGAAAATATTTATCGGAAAATAAATAAAACATTTTTGCTTCCCTTCAAGATGTATTTTTGTGAATAATAGTCAATATTATTTACAACTTTTATCATTTTACATTGCCTTGATTATTCACGGTGATAGAATTGAAAAAAAAAAATAAAAGCTATTGGAAAATTTCATCCGTTGTTTACTTGACAGTTTTTATGTGCGGCAGTGGTGAGTAATTCTAAACAAGTTTCATCTTGTAAATTTGACCTTCAATTATTCAAGCATAACGAGATAAAAATATTGAGAAAATTTTAACATTGTTTATTTACAACACTTTTTATTATTAAAAAATGAGCTTGCGTCTTCTGCCTTTCACTACCTTCTCCCTTAACCACGCTCACTAGCTTCTCCCTCAACGTGTGTCGTGCATCATTGTGTGTGTGTGTGTGTGTGTGTGTGTGTGTGTGTGTGTGTGTGTGTGTGTGTGTAGATGCACAATTTTACATGAAACATTACATGACAACATAGGAAATATATATTTTCTATGTTGGCTAGTGACACATAATTCCAACAAGCTCCTCCAGGTATAATGAGAATAGATCATTGCCAACGTTTTATCTCTTGTTTACGTCAACAAACCTCGCATAGTAAACAGTTTTACATATCTAATTTTCAGAATTATAAGTCATTTTGTGACTATGCACAGCTTTTGAAAAATGCTTTCCATGAAAAACAAACTTCCTATTTCCATCATCATCCTAATGATCCCCACCTAAGCCCTTATTTTGGGATATATGTATAAGCCAAGTACAACTGCGAAAATATCAAATCAGTTTGAGACTTGCTGAAAACTGTGAACCAGGAGCTGCAGAAAAACGTGGACAAGATGATTCACGAATTTTATAACAATGAGGTGAGTGATATATCAACATTTCAAATTATTTATTAGTATTTATAAATTTATCATTCTATGTGTTTAATTTATTTATTAATGTATTTTCAATTTGTTAATTTATTAATTTTCTTGATTTTTAGTTGGATCGACTTCCACCCAAATTGCACCACTGATTGTTATTGAGGGAGAGTATCGAGAGGATGAGCGTTCTGGAGTTTCATATGATTTACACATGCGAGAGGATAATTTAAAAATGGTAATATTTGATTTTTTATGCATAATTATATTTAATCATTATATTTGTTTTAATAAATATCGTTCCTCAGATTGAATATAATCTTTTATCAATACATAGTTTAATGTATTCATCAAGACTAATGATTGTAAGTACTTTTTTATATTTAAATTCAAAGATTTTTTCTAAATCATTAAACATGTCTATAATAATAATAATAAACTGCATAAATTTTTATCCACGGGTGGTTTCAATATTCATACAAAATGTATAGGAAATAATAGAACTCCAATCTCAACTATTTTGCCAGGTATAATTCGAATGTTCATAATTTTTTATTTGGTTTTTATAAAATATAATTTTTATTCATTGTATTACAGATTACTGGAATAATGACTCCAGTTTCCCAGAAGAAGACGATTCACCAGTGGCACTTGATGAGTTGCACTATGATGTGACTCTAGATGGTAATATATATATATATATATATACACTAGACCGTTTCAAAAAAAAAAAAAAAATTCTTTTTTTTTCTCTCCCACCCCCTAAAATCTTAGTATTTAACAAGACAAACCATCTACTATTTTCAATTTTTTATTTTTTTTTTTTTTCAATGTCGCTCATCGACTTTGAATATTTTCCATTTAAAATACATGTAAGCAGAATGTTGATTTTATACTTTTGTTTATAACTTTATCAATTTTTGAGCTAGAGACTTGGTAATACGACTATTCGAAAGTTCAAAAAAAAAGCTTTGAAATACATATTGAAAAAAAATTTTTGATCAACTGTTTCGTGGCTAGAGAACTTTATAAACGTTTATTTCTAAAAAAACGATAATTTATTTATTCGAAGACCTCTGGGCATTCATATAAAATTAAAAATTCGGCATATAAAATATAGTGTCTAAAGCTTTTTGATTAAGCTTTTTAAATAATCATCTTGAATTGAAATTTATTGATTATTATAAAAGTTATGATTTTTTGAAACACTGAAAAAAAAACAATGTTATTTGTGCAATTTTTTTATAAACGAATGAATGCTGTTTTTGGTTAGGTGTTTCAAAAAATCATAACTTTCGAAATAATCAATATATTTCAATACAAGATGATTATTTAAAAAGCTTAATTAAAAAGCTTTAGACACTATATCTTATATGCCGAATTTTCAATTTTATATGAATGCTCAGAGGTCTTCGAATAAATAAATTATCGTTTGTTTAGAAATAAACGTTTACGTAGTTTTCTAGCCGCGAAACAGATGATTAAAATTTTTTCTTTTTCAAAAGCTTTTGCTTTCGAATGAATGGTCGTATTCCAAGTCTCTAGATAAAGGATATAACAAAAGTATATAAAACACTTTGCTCATGTATTTTAAATGGAAAATATTCAAAATGTCGATAGCGATAAAAAAAAATTGAAAATAGTAGATTGTTTGTCTTGTTGAATACTAAGATTTTAGAGGTGAGAAAGAAAATTGAAATCTCTACACACACACATAATTATTTTCTTTATATTAATTACTCGATTTAATAATGTTAATTCTTATGTTTTCAGGATACTATGAAATTTTTGATTCATTATGAAGAATGCCAATTATTAATTTTTGTAAGTATATTTAAACTGTTCATATAAATAATAAATATATCCCATTAAAATAATAATAATAATAATAATAATATTTACTTATTCGTTTATCTAACAATATAGCTCTCAGACCATCAGAAAGGGATGAAGAAGCATTGGAGCAAGAGAGAAACATCATCAGAGAACAACAAGAAAAACTGGAGAGAGCTGCCATAGAATTCGACAATATATATAACAGTCAAATGGCGATTGCAAATTGTTTAAAAAAGGATGATGATGATGTTGTATTTATAGAAAAAATAATTTCTGTTAATGATGATGATAATAATAATAATAATAATAATAACTGGCATAATGATTGTACAATACTCGAATGAATCATGCAAAATTGAATAAATATTTGATAATAAATTCATAATTTTTCAGTCATTGTTTTTTTTATTATTAATAAATATATCCATCATAAATTTATATTTTTAGTCATTGTTTCAATTATTATTAATAAATATATCCATAATAAATAAATATCATCCAATCACAGTGTATATATATATTAGACCTATTCAAAAAAAAAAAATATTTTTTTTTTTGGCCTCCAATGCATGAAAATTTTTGTTCTCAATAAAAATGACAAAATAGATTAAAAAATTTTTTTTTCCGATTTTTATTGAAACGTCACAATGGCATAATTGATTTTTATTGGAATAAATCTAGAGATGCACACGAGATGAGACCAGTCTCGGCACTTTCTCGTCTCGTCTCGCGAACTCGAGACGAGACCGAGACGAGACTGACAATTTTTGAGGCGAGACGAGACCGAGACGATACTAGCAATAGTCCGAGACTTCTCGCGAGAGTCTCGCCGTGTCATCAATAATATCAAATTTGGTTTTCTTAATTTTTTTTTTTTTGTGGTGCCTTTTTTAGTATTAAGTTCTTATACATATTGCATCTATATAATAACTATAAACAAACAAAAAAATATATAAAATAAATAAAAATTAAATTGAAATCCAGCTTAATTTAAAAAAATAATGGTAAATTATATTTTGATTTAGACGTACGAAATAAATAAAGAACATCTTCATTATATATGTTAAATCAAAGTATAAATAAGCATTTTTTTTTTTAATTTAAACTTGATTTATTTATTATTAATTTATATTCATTTTATATATTTTTTTTTTGTTTGTTGTTCAGTACAATAGATACGTAATTTTTGAGTTAAAATAAATGCAATATTCATTCTTAATTAATAATTGAAAAAAAACTAATAAAGTACTCATACGTTATAAAAGAATAAAAAAGAAAAAAAATAGTATATTTCGTTACAAGTGCCCACTCAGAGTGTACTCTCAACGAATTTGGAGGGCAAGCACAGGCAGCGAGTGATTCCCCTCGAAAGAGGTTGAAACGAGCTCTCTGATTGGGCACATGCTGGCTCCTATGTTACTAGGGACAGTGTGACAATGTGTGAATTTCCAAAAGCGCACTACCCCTGCGCTGGAAATTCACACATATTCCTGCTTGCCAACTTTATAAAATATGGTTCGTTATGTGCCCAATCAGAGAGCCCGCTCTAATAACCATTTGGAGAAACACTCGCCAAGACTCGTGCTCTAGTGAGCACCTGGCTGAGCACTGTAACAAAAATAACTACTATGCTGCTTATGTTACTAAGACAGTAGGTAATAATGTGTGAATTTCCAAAAAGCGCACTACCCCTCTTACGCTTTGGAAATTCACACATTATTCCCACTGCCCTTGTAACATAAAATATTTTATATGCATATATTATAAGAATGTATATATTTAAAACGTTGTATTGGTATAATAAAAAAAAAAAAGTTTACTTTTGTTCACTTTATATTTATACAGCCGAGACTAGACGAGACTCCAATTTTTTTTACTCGAGACGAGACCGAGACGAGACTCTGATTTTTTCAGCCGAGACGATACCGAGACGAGACTGTTGTTTTAGTCATTTTTCGAGACCGAGACGAGACTCGATCAAATCTCGTCTCGTCTCGTCTCGTGTGCATCTCTAAATAAATCACGACCAAAGCGCGGTGTCAACTGAAAACAGTCATAACTTGGCCAAATTTGAAGATATAGACGTCATATTGTGCTTGTTTTAAAGGTTATAAAAAACTCTACAACTAATTTTTAATGATTTTTTATGCTACTATTTCCGTTTCATTCGAAAAACAGACAATTGTCGTTACCAAATGCTACTTTTTGAATTAATTGGTAATTACATTGCATATTAGTATTTTGTTTATAACGATAATCTTTAAAAAAAAATTGCATTTTCAAGGTCTTTAAAGGAGGAACATATTACATCCTATTACTTTTTTTGTCAGATTAATATTTAATTATAAATAAACCGTAAGTCGATCAATATAAAATTTTTCACTTACTGAAAATTAAAAAGAAAATTGATAAGCTGGCATATTTTTTTCATTTATTATGTAATCCTGATTGACTGAGGCCTAGAGTTACGAGCTATTTATGTGCTAATTATGTGTATAAATAAAAAAATTTATTTATAATAAATGTTTTTTATCAATAATTATGCTAGCTTTGAACGAAAGCTAGCTCAGCTTTTTTATTTAATATTCGACAGAAATCAAGGAAGGCCCTAAATTATGAGCTATTTACGAGCTCAGTATGTGTGTAAACAAAAAAATTCATTTATAATTATTTTTTTTTTCTTTTAAATTTTAAGCCTTACTTGATCAGAATTACATGACTCATAAAAAAGTTATGCTAGCTTACGATAAAAGCTAGCATAATTGTTAATAAAAAAAAAAATTATTTTAAATAAGTTTTTTTTTACACCTATAAGTAGCTCGTAAGTAGCTCATAATTAAGGGCCTTACTTGATTTGTGTCGAATAATAAATCAAAAAGTTGTGCGAGCTTTCGTTAAAAGGTAGCATAATTATTGATAAAAAAAAAATTTATTATAAATAATGGCGCTGAAATTGGCGTCTAAGCTAGCGTCCAGAAATTTGAAGTACAGAGAACATAGGGGTTTTCTTGGGCCCGGCCCTTATCTTTTATAATCAATTATTAAAATAGAGCTATCCTCGTAATTTTTTTTTTATTGAATTGTTTAGAGTGTAAGCTAGTTTAGGAAAAAAAATGGGAATTTTCTAAATGATCAAAAGAGGGGAGGGGGTGGATTTCAATTGTTTTTTGATTGCGATAATTACAAACTTGAATTTCTTTTGTCTCTGTCATTTGCCGCAGAGGGCGTTAGCTTCTGATATTAAGAAAAATAAAAACAATTGAAATCTACCCCCTCTCCTTTTTGACCATTTCAAAAATTCCCATTTTTTTCCTAAATTAGCTTTGATCTTAAACAATTTAGTAAAAAAAAAATTACGAGGATGGCTCAACTTCATCACAGACAAAAAAATTATTTAGCCAACAACCCTTGAATTTGTTCTCTTTAAATACGATGTTACTTATTCCAGAAGGATGTTTGTTCATATTTGTGACTTCTTTGGGGTATATTAATACGTAATTAATAATTTCTAATAAATTATATTAAATTTCATATTATTTTTAATTATTTATTAATGTTGGGACCTTGGAACCCGAATCATCCCTGGATCAGGAGATTCGAGACGCTATCTTAGACGCCAATTTCAGCGCCATTTATAAATAAGTTTTTTCTTTACACACATAATTAGTACATAAATAGCTCGTAACTCTAAGCCTTAGTCAATCAGGATTACATAATAAATGAAAAAAATATGGCAGCTTATCAATTTTTTTTTTAGGGAATTTTAATTTCCTATTGTTTTCGCTTTTCAGCTGGACCCCCCCCCAACCATGGTAGACACCCCCCCCCTCCCCGAAAATATTCTAAGTCCCTTAATTAATCTAAATACGATAAATTTGGTAAATATAAAGAAAAATCACTGAATATAAAAGAAAATACCATAAAAATGGGAAAATATCAGTAAATATAAAGGAAAATACAGAAAAATATATGAAAATATCGAGAAAAACCACCGAATATAAAGAAAAATACGATAAATATGAGAAATTTTAAAGGGAAAATCACTGAGTATAAAGAAAAACACGATAAATATGGGAACATATAAATTATTTATGAGAAATTTTAAAGAAAAAATCATTGAATATAAAGAAAAATACGATAAAAATGGGAAAATATCTAGTAAATACCAGTAAATATAAAGGAAAATACAGAAAAATACGATAAATATTAGAAAATATCACATAAATATCAGTAAATATAAAGGAAAATATACGAAAATTTCATGGGAAGATCACTAAATATAAAGAAAAATACGATAAATATGAAAAATTTAAAGGAAAAATCACTGAATATAAAGAAAAACACGATAAATATGGGAACATATAAATTACTACCCCCCCCCTTTCCCTCCCCACTCTCCTCCTACCCCTTCACCCTCCCTTCCCTGAAAATATTTATTTAAAAAAAAAAAAGAATGAAAGATGACCAAAATCCAAAACAAAAATCTTCAATTTTTTTTTATTTATAAAATGTCAAATTGATATCAGAGATGTCAACATAATGATCACCTAAAATATAGTAATGTTGATCCATTTCAGTTACAATTCAGTTACAATTCATTTACAACATACAGTAACCACAATTTCTGACATAAAAATAAAAAACAAAAACGATAGAACAACTTCACATTAATGAATCAATAAAAAAAAAAAAAGAAAACATCGATCATTTTTAACCAATTTGTAAACAGATCAAAGGGAATTTTTCAAAATCAACAGCCAATATAATCAAAGTGGGTAAAAGAAAACAAGAAGGGGATAATCCAAAACATGACGAAAAAAGAATTAAACTAAATGAAAAAAACACAACAAAAGATACAACGATGAAAAGAAAAATTACAAAAATAAACACAATATGGTAAATAAAAAAAAAGAAATAAATATAATAAGCATAAGATAAAAACTAAATTAAAAATTCAAATACAGTGATATAGTTCGAGCACAAATTATACATAAAAGTGAGATAAAAGAATGGAAAAACGAACGAGGAACAGGCAAAAAATTTACGATCGACATAAGTGATGAAAGCGATAAATAAGGTGTATTTTTTTTGGAGAAGCTGCAAATAAATATCATGGATTAATTGAAGTACAGTTATCAATGAAATTTATCAAACAAAAAATGTTTTAAAATGAATGATTATTGAAATAATCAATTATTCTATGTTACAGATAAACAAAATATATACAATCACTGGAGGATTAGTGAGAAAAGTTAATGAAATATACCCATCGATAAATAATAAAGAAATAATGATACCGGTAGAGTCTAGTATAAACTTGGAAGACGAAGAGGGGAATGAAAATATTCCAAAAATTAATTCCGAGTTTAGAAAAATAAAAGAAATCGTACATTTACCGAATAATTCATTTACAGGTTAAATTATTTTTAAATAAAAAAAAAACAATATTATTAATACTGGTACTGATTTTTTATAGATATAATCGCAATCATAATAGCACTGAAGGAAGTAGAATTTATATATTCAATGACGGGACGGTTATTAAGAAAAAGAACAATATCATTAGCAGACGGCAGTGATTACGAAGTAAAATCAAATTTAGATGAAAAAAAAACTAACTAAAGATACTAAATTTACTAAAAAATATATATTTCAGATTGAATTAAATATGTGGAATGAAGAGGCAGAAAGTTTTGAGGGAAAAAAGGGTGACGTGATAGCATTGAAAGAATTGAAAAAAAATAAATATAAAAAGATTAAAAACTTAACAACGACTTCGACAACGACAAAAACACTAAATCCTGATTCAACAAAGGGGAAAAAGTAAAGTAAAAGAAATAAAATATAATATGGAAATTTATAAATAGATTTTAAACATTCACAGAGTAAAATCATGGTACAACAAAATAAATAAAAACAAGGAATTTAAAAAGGTAGAAGAAAGCGATTCCGGAAATGAAGATGACCCATTAGAAGGAACAAGCGAAATGAACGAAAATTAAATAAACTTTACGCATTATAACAATAAAAAATAAATATTTCTATTCACGAATCATTTTTATTCATTACCTCAATTTTCAATAGACTGAAAATTGAAATTAAAATTCCCCCCGAAGGGAAGGCACAGTTGCTTCAGCAACTGTAATATTGATTGTTTTAATTTTCAGTAAGTGAAAAAGTTTATATTGATTTACTTACGGTTTATTTATAATTAAATATTAATCTGACAAAAAAAATAATAAGATGTAATATGTTCCTCCTTTAAAGACCTTGAAAATGCAATTTTTTTTTAAAGATTATCGTTATAAACAAAATACTTATATGCAATGTAATTACCAATTAATTCAAAAAGTAGCATTTGGTAACGACAATTGTCTGTTTTTCGAATGAAACGGAAATAGTAGCATAAAAAATCATTAAAAATTAGTTGTAGAGTTTTTTATAACCTTTAAAACAAGCACAATATGACGTCTATATCTTCAAATTTGGCCAAGTTATGACTGTTTTCAGTTGATACCGCGCTTTGGTCGTGATTTATTCCAATAAAAATCAATTATGCCGTTGTGACGTTTCAATAAAAATCGGAAAAAAAAATTTTTTTTTTATATATATATAGATAATAGTAATCACTGAATTACCAACATTCAAAATGGCCGACTTTTGAATATACAGATATACCAACTCCCTACGTTACCGATATACAAAATGGTCGACCTCAAAATGGCTGACATAGAGGGGGAATTTAATCGGAGCCTGGTGGCGGTTTAATTGGGCCGGAGTGAGGGTTTGATATCAAACTGTCCCAGGATCCGCCTTGCTCCACTACTAATATATAAGTAAAAAAAGAAAAAGAAAAAAGATGTGTGTTATTGTACGCACAGGGAAGTATAACTTCTTTAGTAATTCTAATAAATAGTAATTGAAAAATCTCTTGTTGCATTAATATATTTTTGACTAGTTGTCTGTTCGCTCTTCTTCCGAGTGAACTATTATGTTCATTCAGTCATTAACAATTATGATAGAAATTTTTTAATTTATTGATTAGTTATAATATTATGGTTCTATGTGAATGAAATTCTAATTTAAAAACGTAACACAGAATATAATTTTATATAAATATTTATTTATTAAACAACTAGTCAGCCAAACACTTCTATTACTATTTTATGTATACTTTTTATTTTATGTATATATACCTATATATATTCATGAAATACTGAGTTTTTTCAGTTGCTCTTTTATCTTCAGGATTTTTGTCGGGATGATATCTTTTAATATTTTCCCGATATATCAACTTTAGATGACTTAAGCTTTCAATATTATTGAATATTGAGTCAATTTCAGCCTCGTAATCTTACATATTACAGCCTGAAAAATATAAATAAAATTAATACAAATTATAATGGAAATAAATTTGATTTTAATTTAGTAGCTATCTTCTCAATATTTGTATAAAAAAAAAAAAAAAACAAAACGAACTATTTGATGTTAAAAAAATTTAATGTCAAATATTGATCGATTTTTTCAACATCTTTTTTATGAGCGAATTAACCACAAACACATGATGGTGCATCATCGCCGCCACCACCACCACCATGTATTTGTTCTATTATGATTGCTGTTGTTTATATATGATCAATATTGTTGTTGTTATTTTGATTTCCACTCGGTACATCATTTATTAAATTATTATTTACTCCTGTTGTTGTTGTTTCATTGAATGATTCAATATTTAATCATCTGTTCCATTTTTTTGTCCTTAACGAATTCATTCAAGATCTTGAATTTATTTCGATCATGACAAGCACGATCATAACAAGCACAAGCACTTGAATAGCCACTATCTCGTGTATTATTTGATTATTGGACGGATTCATTTCAAATACTCATTATTTGATCTAAAATGTTATTACAACTACCAGTACAAGTCTCATGAAAATTACCAGACATTGGTATAGCACCTGGTCCTATTCTAAATTTTACTGATTTAGGATTACCAGTACATTTATCAGATGTTTTTGATAATATTTCAGTGTCATTAATTGTCTCTTGAAATCCTATACAATCTAAATTATCATCTGTGCTATCTTTATGTTCACGTGGTACCATGGTAAATAAATTTATTTTTCAACAATAAAAATATCCAAGGAAAAGCAGTAGCTAAGGATCAGATGTAGCTAAGGAATTAAGGTTGCCAAAGAATTATGTTTCAAGGAAATAATTTCTTGGCAATTCTAGCTATCACCACTTGCCTCTGAACATTTATTGTTGAAAAATAAATTTTTTTGTATTTTATTTATAAAATAAATAAAATGTCCAAGGAAAAGCAGTAGCTAAGGAAAAGATGGCGCTAAGGAATTAAGGTTGCCAAAGAATTATGTTTCAAGGAAATAATTTCTTGGCAACCTTAATTCCTTAGCTACTGCTTTTCCTTGGACATTTTTATTATTGGAAAATAAATTTACACGTATTTTATTTATAAAATAAATAAAATGTCCAAGGAAAAGCAGTACCCTGGTGGAAATATTACTCCGGCATTACTCCGGCATTTCTCCGTTTTTGGCCCATTTCCGGAGAAATTACTCCGGCATGAGGTTGATGGCGGAAAAATTACTCCAGCATGGAATTGATGGCGGAGAAATTTCTCCGGCATGAGATTCGTGCCGGAGAAATTATTCCGGCATGAAGTTGATGGCGGAAAAATTACTCCGGCATGAAACTGATGGCGGAGAAATCATTCCGGCATGAGGTTGATGGCGGAGAAATTATTCCGGCATGAAGTTGATGGCGGAAAAATTACTCCGGAAAAGATGTGGCTATGCAATTAATGTTGTTTCAAACATAATTTTTTTTGCTACATTTATTCCTCAGCTACATTTTTTCCTTACCTGCTGCTTTTCCTTGGGCTTTTTATTGATTTAATAAAAAACATACATGCAATTTTATCTTTTAAGAATATTTCTAAAAAATACTCGATCAAGAGGCACGGTAGTGCCTCGCGTCAAGTATGAGAAAAAAAAAAAAAGTGGGAGAAACGAGATTTAACTACCGTGCCTATATATTATCGACACAAAGCTAACCCTAACCCTCCAATTCCTCGGGAAATTATTTTAAAATATGATTGATCAGATAAATATATTATGTCTTCTGATCATTTTATTAAATCAATATCACACTTTTTTATAAAAAAAAAAACAGATTTTTTAGAAGTATACTTTTCTTTTAAACTTTAAAATCATTTTCAGAAATTGCGCTTTTCTTGAAATTCTTATAAAACCTTACCGCACTCTGACAAACATTATAAAACCAAAATCAGATCAAAGCATTATGGCTGCCAAGTCCAGATCAATTCACAACCTTATAAAATAAAAATTGAGCAATAATAGTAGAATGGTGTGAAAGAATTTTTATTTATATCATATACAGTATTCAATATCGCATCGTTGGTGCTACAGTATTCAATATCGCAGCGATGGTGCGCGCGCCATATGCCGTTGGGATATAGGCGCGAATCCTACTCATCAGGAGTGCTAATGTGTGCTAATATACAACATACACATGCTTACTGATAAACGTAACCTTTTGTTTATACACTTTTTTGTCTTTATCGTGCCCTTGTTTCTTGTGCCTTTTGGAATATATTATTTGATTGATGTGAAAAATATTCTGTCTTCTGATCATCTTATAAATTAATTGAATCTTTTTAATAAAAATAAAAACAGATTTTTGAGATGTAAACCTTTTTTTTAAACTTTAAAATCATTTTTAGAAATTGCGTTTTTCTTGAAGATTATTTAAAACTTTACTGCACTCTGACAAATATTATAAAACCAAATCAGATCAAAGCAATATGGTTTCCAAGTCCAGAGCAATTTGACAACATTATAAAAATGAAATTGTGCAAGGTAGTAGTAGATGGTGTGGGAAACCTTTATATTTACCACAGTATCCAATATCGCATCGATGGCGCAAATTAAATAATGATACTTTAAGCTATGTTCCCAAGTCACATGTTATTGTTTATTTTTTTTTCCATTAAGTTTAATGAGTTTTTTTTTTTACAGGATATGTAAATAGAAATATAAAATATTTTTATTTACGAAATTATTTACGAAAGGATTTATTTTTCAATATCAAAATCAGCTGCTAAAAGCATCTGTCTATAGAGCAAAAAAACTAACATATTTAGATGGTGTAAAAAATCCTTTATGTCAGTATAGTATTTAATATCGCATCGATGGTGCGTGCGCCATATGTTGTTGGGATATAAGCGCGAATCCCAGGTCTGTAAAGTTAGCACATACATTTATAGCACAATCAAACCAGACTATAAAAAAAAAAAACGCACAAAAATTGCGGATTCCGCACAAAAAACGCATATAATTCGCACGTAACTCCTGATATAGCCCGGTTTGATTGTGCTAACTTCACATACCTGCGAATCCTGTCATGCTAATTATGATAATATATACAACATACACATGTTTCCTGATGAACGTAACCTTTTGTTTATATATCTTTTCGTATTGATTGTGCTTTTGGGAATATATATATATTATTATGTTATTATATAAAAAATATTCATAATTATATATTTATTTGATTTGAATTTGGATATTAATTGTCAAGGTAATTAATATTATAATAATACAATAAATAAATAATATCAATATAGATTGATGCATATAGTAATTAAGTAAATTTTATAAATTTGTATTGTGTGCAATTGTGTGATATTTTGGTGACAATTCATTTACATTTACAAATGAAAAACAATAGAAGAAAAGAATGAAATTAAATGTAACCAGTGCAATAAAATTTTTAGTGGAAAAAGAAGTCTTCATGCTTATACAAGTTGAATTCATAAAATTGAGCTGGTTAAGACAATAACTGAAAACGAAACTTGTGTATACTGTGATGAAGAATATGCAAATAAAACAAACTTGTATTATCACTATTCACATTGTCATCAAGTCTCAGAGTATCAAACTATAAATTGTCCATTCGTAGGTTGTGATGAATCTGTGAATATATATGAGTATACTTATTCAAAACTGAGAAAACACATTTGAAACAAGCATCATTATCCAGTGAAGATGGAAGAATTCGCTTTTCTTAATGATAATAGTGATTACAATGTTATTTGTTCATTTATTCATTTCATTAATAATAATTAGTGTGATATTTTCTAATATAAATTATATTTATTCATTGTAAAATATATTATTTATACAGATTTCATGGATTGGAAGGGTAGAGTTAAAACTAAAAAGGCCGCACCTTTATAATAAAAGATACGAAAAGCAGAGTTTTGGTAATTCCAACACCAAAAGACAATACATCTGCAACTGCAACTTTAAAAAATTCAAAACCACTGTATATCCATCTATGATGGATGTTACAGGTGTTAAAGATCCTGACAATAATAATCAAAGTAAGGGTGCGAACTCAAAATTTCCACTTATAAACATGGCGGCTATAAAAATAACCAAAAAGTAATTAAATTCACTAAATTATCACTGAATTAACTACTATTTACTGAATTGACTGCAAATCCGTGGTGTCTCGCCGTGACTGCAGAACAAGCTTGACACCACCAAGCTTGTTCTAAAATCACGGATTCGCGATAAATTTAGTAAATTTAGTTACTTTTTGGTGATTTTTATAGCCGCCATGTTTACAAGCGGAAATTTTAGCTTGTCATGAGTTCGCACCCTAAAATTGATGTCAAGTATTGGTTATTTGATTGTAGAAAACCCTTAATTTTCGAAAAAAAACTGTTTTTGAAATATTTCCATGTTAAATAAAGTGTATTTTATATTTTGTTATTTTTGGCTTATTAATATTTTTTTATTATTGTTTTATCAATTATCGATATTTTATATATTTTTCTATTGTTGTCAAGTGTATTCAATTTTAGAGCTGTGTGTTCACACGTAAGTTTTTGCTGCAATGCTTTATGCTTCATGAATGAGTGATCTCATCGGTAAGTTTTCTCGCTCACTGACGAATCGAGTCTCCGCTCGGTCTCTACAACTTCACAGCTCTATGGTGTTATTCATTTTTCATTAGCAATTTACAATTGTAGCTACGAACAAAAGTATTTAGAAAAATGTGAATCGTGTTCATATGCAAATGTTTCCTTGTCACACGAATTTATGATAAATCTTTTAATACCAAATAAAAATAACACATCCACTTTACAAGAAACTTATCGATCAATCACTATCATTGTGGCACGAAGGGGTTGGTACATGTGTCGATTGTTTTAGATCAACGAAAATTCTAAGAAAGATTGAAGTCCTCAAAATTAATGATATCATTGTTTTAAGTCTACTCTACATCAATAAATTTAAATGGTCAAGTAAAAATGATAATGGGTGCATTCCTTTAATAAAAAAATTTTTTTTTTTTTGCGATTTCGCCCTGTAATACCGACTAAAAACTAGAAACAGAAACAACGACAAAAGTGATAAATTTCTCTATGCAATATTCCAGGCTTTACAGTTTACGATAATGTGTGGTACGAGCTATGTGACAATAACAAACAATCACAACAAGTCAATTTTCTATTTATTTCAGTTTGATATAAACATTGAACAGTTATCCATCTAATAATTGGAAGCCAAAAAAAATAATGTCATGTGCCAGTACTGCCACTACAAGAAACAGCTTTTTCCTATAAAATTTTAGTCGGTATTACAGGGCGAAATCGCAAAAAAAAAAAAAATTTTTTATTAAAGGAATGCACCCAATTGCTTAATCAAAGGAATACCCACTTCTAAAATTCACATTTGTGGTTCTACCAAGAAGACTAGAAAGAAGAAGAGTCAACTCCGTACATTGGAAATGGGACAAAATATGTCCTGTACCTCGAGCTTCTTAAATTTGCCAATTTGGCGCTGATTGGGTTCTACGTATAATGTTAGTTATTTTGTCAGTTATTTCCGCAAAAATACTAGCTGGATAAAAATTGATAATTTGTTCGTTGCTAGCAAAAACTGGTGAAGTAATGCAAAAAATGCTTACATATTTTTTTTTTTAGAACGAACAAAAATTAATACGGATGGTACCAAGTAATTTTATATACTTCTTAATATTATAGTTTTTTCTATCGAATGATTGAAGGACTTTACAAAAAGATGTGATATCTAAACAAAAAAAGAAACACAGTTTTTTTTACAAAAAGGAGCGTCAAGTATTCGAAATCCTTACTAATTATATGATTATAGTAATTTTATTTTATATAGATTTTTTATTAATTTTTTAGATACAAAAAGATATAATACCAAAATAAGTCAAGAAGGAAATATTTAACGCATATAATTAAGTCTTAATCTTTGACAAAATTTTATACTTGACCCCGCCCGGTTCTTCTCAAATAAAATTTAAAGACTTTCACACTAATGCAGATCTACTGAAATTTAGTAGTCGTTCACTTTCAACATAAATGTATGCGCAGTCACAACCTTGCAACTTTATTATAGTAGTTTCATATAAAAAAGACGAGAATAGAGCGTGACAAGTGTGATTTTTTTGAAAATCTATGAAAAGTATTTGAATTATATTAAATTAATGTCTTAGAGCTCAAATGCACGACAAGCTAACTTTTGCTTGTAAACATGGCTGACGTAATTCTGAGTGATCTAAGCATGCGCAACACGTAAAATTACTAGAAAAACCACGATGGCTGGGGACATATTACTAGTTTCATGGGAATTAGGACGGCCATGTTTACAAGTTCGACACAACCCAACTCGTTGCGCGTGCTCAGTGCGCTTCACAAGCGAAACTAGGCTTATCGTGAGTTTAAACCCTTAGCTTATTAGCATTGTAACTGAATTCATTTAGATTTTTTGCTGATATCTGGGAAAATTGCATAGTGGACACCACCTTTTACACTGTAAAATATATATTCGGCGCTCGTGTAATATTGTGTCATACGCATTCATTATTGAATTGTTGATTGACGAAATAAGTATATATATATATATATGTATAGAGGTATATATATATATGTATATATATATTTATTTAAACACACCGGCAAGGTAACAAGATTGTACGCTGCCAGTCCTAAGCCTAGATGAAATGTGAAGGGTATATATATATAATAATGGATAATTGGAAAATACCATTAACTCTGTTGTCGAGACGTGTGTAGGCTTCAAATTTTATTTGGGAAGAACCGGGCGGGGTCAAGTATAAAATTTTGTCAAAGATTAAGACTTAATTATATGCGTTAAATATTTCCTTCTTGACTTATTTTGGTATTATATCTTTTTGTATCTAAAAAATTAATAAATATCAATATAAAATAAAATTACTATAATCATATAATTAGTGGGGATTTCGAATACTTGACGCTCCTTTTTGTAAAAAAAACTGTGTTTTTTTTTTTGTTTAGATATTTTTTTAATTAATTATCCAAATTGTTTTAAAAAAAATAATTCCTTATAACAAGCAGTATTTAAAAAAAAGCGCTACGAGAGAAATTAAAAAAGCAACTCGATTTTGTCAAGGCCTAATTTGACTTCGGCTGAATTCGGCAACGATGACGAAGTTAATCAAGCAAAGCCTTGAGAAAATCACGTTGTTTTTTTTTATCTTATCTCGTGGTGCCCTGTGAATTTCACCGGAGAATGCTAATTCAAAGCAATCACGAGATGTCAATAGGGCAACTCGCACTAAATCAAGGGATGCCACTAGATTTTTTAAATGTATCCTCAGGTTTTGAATTGATACTGAGAAAAAGTGAGGGTCAAAAATATAGTTATAAAATTCAGAAAATCACGGCGTAACACTTAAGCTTTCTAAGTGTGCAATCGTGAAAAGCCAGTTGTATGTCAATGATTCCGTCGACTCGGTGTTCCTCTCAGATAATCAGAGTGAAATTCTGTCCGTGTATTTATAACAATAATATTATGAATTCATAACAATATTTATAATAATATTAATATCAATATAACATTAATAATAACAATAATATGAATAATGACCATAATATTATTAACATTATTATCATTGATATTATTACTATTATTATTATTATATTATTAATATATTCATAGTATAAATATAATAATAATTTTCATGATATAATCAATAATAATAATATTAATAGTAGTTTTAATAATATTATAATTTTATAATATTGTCAATATTTTTATTAATATTATTATTATCATTAATATAATTGATTGAATTTTAAAATTATTGAAATTATTACAAATTCAAAGGTTAACTAATCAGTGAGGAAAAAAAATGGCACAATCAATAAAAAAAATAGAAGATCCAGAAGATTTAGATCTTAGAAGATAGATAAAAAAAAAAGTAAAACCCTGGCAGAACTGGCGTGATCGCTTTTGTCGCCGAAGCCAGAGCAAAACCAGAGCAAAGCCAGAGATAATAAAAACAGAATATTAACGATATCAAACGTAAATTTGGGCTTTATATGGATTGATTATTTAAATTAAATAATTATTAAACTTATTTTTGGCAATAATATTGATGTAAAGAGATAAATATAAGTATAACAAGTAATGTAAAAGTTGACAGATTTTGAGGTTGACTTGAATCGGCTAAACACAAAAATCCCTAGCGTGAAGCAATAGCAAATCCAGACCTTTTCCAGAGTAAAGCCAAACTTGTAAAAAAGACATTTATTTATAACAATAGCACTAACTATTAATAAACGATATTAAATTAATCAATTTTAATGACTTTTAGAGACTTTTTTATTGTTAAAATTAATTTTTCGCTTGAAAAAAAAAAAAAAAGCACATCAATCTCTGGCAATACAAAAGCCAGAGTAAAACCAGACAAAAGCCAGAGCAAAGCCAGAGTAAAGCCAGACTTGTAAAAAAGACATTTATTTATAACAAAAGCACTAACTATTAGCAAACAATATTAAATTAATCAATTTTAATAACTTTTAGAGACTTTTTTATTATTAAAATTAATTTTTCGCTTGAAAAAAAAAAAAAAAAACACATCAATCTCTGGCAATACAAAAGCCAGAGGAAAGCCAGAGTAAAGCCAGAGTAAAACCAGACAAAAGCCAGAGCAAAGCCAGAGTAAAGCCAGACTTGTAAAAAAGACATTTATTTATAACAAGAGCACTAACTATTAGCAAACAATATTAAATTAATCAATTTTAATGACTTTTAGAGACTTTTTTGGTATTGAAATTAATTTTTCGCTTGAAAAAAAAAAAAAAAACACATCAATCTCTGGCAATACAAAAGCCAGAGGAAACCCAGAGTAAAACCAGACAAAAGCCAGACAAAAGCCAAAGCAAAGCCAGAGTAAAGCCAGACTTGTAAAAAAGACATTTATTTATAACAATATCACTAATTATTATTAAACAATAATAAATTAATGAATTTTAATGACTTTCAGAGACTTTTTTATTAATATAATTAATGTTTCGCGTGAAAAAAAAAACACATCAATCTCTGGCAATACAAAAGCCAGAGGAAAGCCAGACTTGTAAAAAAGACATTTATTTATAACAATAGCACTAACTATTAATAAACAGTATTAAATTAATAAATTTTAATGACTTTTAGAGACTTTTTTATTAATATAATTAATTTTTCGCGTGAAAAAAAAAAACAAACACATTAATCTCTGGCAATACAAAAGCCAGAAGAATGCCAGAGTAAAGCCAGACTTGATGTGTTTTTTTTTTTTTACGCGAAAAATTAATTATATTAATAAAAAAGTCTCTAAAAGTCATAAACAATTTAATATTGATTATTAATAGTTAGAATAAATAAATCTTTAACAATACAACTTTCTCTGCTTTTATTACCACGCAAGCGAAATATTAATATATTAATAAAAAGTCTCTAAAAGTCAAAAGTTTATTAATTCAATATTGTTTATTAATTTATTGTTATAAAATAAATGTCTTTTCTAACTCTGGAAAAGGTCTGGATTTACTATTGCTTCACGCTAGGGATTTTTGTGTTTAGCCGATTCAAGTCAACCTCAAAACGTCAAAATCTGTCAACTTTTACATTACTTGTTATACTTATATTTATCTCTTTACATCAATATTATCGCTAAAAATAAGTTCAATAATAATTTAATTTAAATAATATATCCATATAAAGCCCAAATTTACGTTTGATATATTCTTAATATTCTGTTTTTATTATCTCTGGCTTTGCTCTGGCTTTGGCGACAAAAGCGATATCGTTTTCTTCTGGCTTAGCTCTCACCATTTCCGCCAGGGAATTACAAAAAAAAAACAAGACAAAATTGTGCTTGATTTTTTATTTTTTTCCACTAAACCATCAGAAAACCTCTTTAATTATATTTTTTTTCTAACTCATTCACCTCTGAAGGCTGTTTTTTTCGTCCACAATTACAGTTAAATGAGCAATAAAAAAATTTAATTAACCAAGAAATAACTACGTATCGATTGATATTTTCAATACTGAAGCTATACATATGAAAATACGCAGTCGATAACTAAATCCATTGGTTCCTGGTCGAGTCGATTTAGGACTTGGCAGGTCAAATAAGATTTTAACAACTCAACTAACGACGAGTCTAATTCGTATATAGTTAACTGTAATTTTTGACGAAAAACCCGGCCCTATATCCACCCACATAATAAAAAATTTCGATAGACTGCGAAAGAAGTTTCACTTCCCTCGGGCGTACTGCTAACACACACATTTTTTTTTTTTTTTTTTATTGTAAAAGCACTTGATTTCAACTTGAAATCTAAATATTTTTAAAGAAATCTTGTATATTAAAACTTCGCGTTTTGTCATTTTTTTTTGATTTTTTCTAAAATAAAATATTTAAACAAAAAAATTTCATATAGCATTCTATCGAGATTCGAATTCTTTATAATAAATTTTGTTTATAACAATATCGATCATTAATTTAGTTTTTTACTTGATTGAATGTAAAGTATATATATTTTGAATACAATATATACATGGCAAAACAACGTTTGCCGGGTCAGCTAGTATATATATATTTTCAATTGAAAGTAAGCTTTTTGACATTAAAGAATTTGTGATTTATTTTGAAATTAATGGGTTTTATTTATCGGATGATATGTTTTTATTGTAAAAGCACTTGATTTCGAATTGAAATCTCAATATTTTCAAAGAAATATATACATATTTTCAATTGACCGTAAGCTTTTTGACATGAAGAAATATTGAAGATTTACTTTGAAATCAAAGTATCTCAATTATCAGATAATATGTTGAGGTTAATGTCCCAGTTGTGGAACGCTTAACAAACTGATCTCGTGTTTTATTCCTTTTTAAAAATTTCGATCAGTAAATTTCCAAATTTTTTTTTTTCCCTTAGCTACTATAGAATATAATTAACATATGTTAATTTTTTTTTCATCAAATAATAATTGAAAACATATAGATTAATTTTTTTTAAATAATTCATTTATGTCTTTGTTGTGGAACGCCAAATTTTCACTTGTCTCAAATGTTGGCATCACGAAGACCCAGTTATGGACAGGCAAAAGTAAAATAGTATTAGTATCAAATATTTTTTTATGCATACTAATACATTCAAATAAAATTAGAAACAACTAAATAATTTAGGTTAAACACATAATTATTGACACCTGGACAAGGCTGAATTTGTGTCCCAGTTATTGGACTATTTATTAATAAATATAAATATATATTTAAAAAAAAAATTAATTATTCAAACGAATAAAGCATACTTTTATTTATAATATAAAACTCATTAAATAATTTTTTTCCACTTGCATATTGAAACATTCAACTCAATAACGTTGTACTCACTCTAACCTATGACACTAAGAATTGCTACGAAATTCCCCAATATTATGCTTGGAAGCAAGCACCAATTTTTATAAAAATAATTAAAACTTTTACCTAATAGTGTGCAAGGAATTTTTTGTGGTCCATCCAATTGTGGTAAAACAAATGCTCTTCTAGCTATAATTACTCATTCAAATGGGCTACGATTTTAAAATGTATATTCGAAATCTTTTAATCAACCCAAATATCGGTTCTTAGAAATTACTTGAATCTACGAAAAGTATTGGCTATTATCTATTCAATGAAAATAAAAGTGTAATTGAACCTCAAGCCGCTCATCTAAATTCATTGATAATTTTTGATGATGCTATGTGTGAAAAACTAGACAATTTCCGGGCTTTTTTATGGTGGGTTGTCATCATGATAATGATGTTCTGTCACTCACTGACAGCAACCATCTTTCATTGTCATCATCGAAATTAACATGTGATATATCAATTATACCATCGAGAAATACGTTGATGATGTCTTGGGCATCATTGTTTTAAATATTATTCACTTTATCTGACATTTTATTATTATTAATATTTGTTACTCAAACTTACTGAATAGTGGTGCATTACAAAAAGATGAACAAGTCAAAAATAGTATTTAAAAATATGATAGCTTTTTTGCTCTAAAGACAGATGATTTAGATATTCAAAAATAAATCCTTTTACATATAAAAAAATGTAAAAACAAAAACTCATTAAACTTGATGAAAAGAAAAATAAACAATAACAACAACATGTGACTTAGAAACATAGCTTAAAGCAGCTTACAGAATCATTATTGAATTCGCGCCATCGACGCGATATTGAATACTGTGAATAAACGTACACCATTTACTATTCTTGCTCAATTTTATTTTTATTATAAATCGCTCCGGACCTGGAAGCAATTATGCTTTGAGTTGCTTTGATTTGATTTTATTTTATAATGTTTGTCAGAGTGCCCTAATTTTTGAGAGAAAATACAGGAAAAACGCAATTTCTGAAACTGCTATAATTCCAACAACATATGGCGCGTGCGCCATCGATGTGATATTAAATACTGTACTGATATAAAGGTTCTTCCACACCATTTTACTATTCTTGCTCAATTTTATTTTATATATCATATTTACACTGATGTATCAAAATTAATTTTTGTTCGATTCATTTTAATAATAACAATATCTTACCTGAATACCGTTAGACTGTAGAGCCATTTGGTTGTTGAATATAATATTTAGCGCCATATCTATTTTCCCACCTAGTAACTATTTAAAAATCTTTTTGTTTTCTTACATTTTCAATACATTTTTTATATACGACATTATTTAGAAGATTATAATAATCTTTTTCAAATTGCATTGTTGCCTCTTAGCTTTTTTTGGTATTCAAATGTGAGAACTTGAAGAATTTTTAATAATTTCTTACCTAGTTTTAAATATTGCTTGCACTGAGAGAAATTTTAACTAAAAATTAAAACCCATGTTGAATAGAAATTACTATACTGCTTTGTAATTTTTGTTTTATTTCTGGGATTGGCCGCGAGAGATGATATTCTACAATAAAATTATGTAAAATGTCACACAATGTCAAAAAATTGTTATGTTACTTCAAGTCTCTGTACATCGTTATCTATTGCAGATAGACATGGGGTTGAGTGGAGTTAATTATTGAGAATTCAATTCTAAACAATTTATAAAGAATTACTTTTTTTGATTAATCTCTTAGATAATGAGTTATGAGTTAATTAAAATAAAGCACATACATGTTTTGTGGAAACGATAAAAAATATTATAAGTTCAAATAAAAAATACTGAACAATTTAATAAATATTCTAATACATATAATAAAATTTATCATATACACATATAAAAGTTAGCATAGACTTAAATATTTTTTACTATATCGCTTTGTAAAAATTCTGGTTGTGGGGCGAAATAATACAAAGATGGCCGACTGATTGAACAAATGATTGAATTGTCATGTAATTTCAAGCATTTCTACAGCCTTATCTGTTGAAGCTAGGTAAGGGGTTAAGCGAGGTTTATTGTTGGTAATTTATTTCTGAACAATTTATCAAGAATGAATTTTTTCTATTTATCAATTAGTTTTCGAGTTTTGAGCGTGTAAACAGAAAAGAAAAAATGTTGCCGGGAATTGATTGCCGTTCTCCGTGAATCTAGCACAAACTGCCGAACTTAGCACAAAAAATGTCCAACTTTTAAATAAAATTTATAATAAAATATAGTAAATTCTAAAACCGGTAGTGCGTAAATTCTCAATCTGCTAGAATTTACTTGTGAGTTTCGTGAATTTAGTCATTTTTTTTAAAGAAAAATTACAATAAAATTATGTAATTTTTATGGCTTAGTGTTGTATATAGTCAATGGCCAAATTTTTTACATAACTTTATTGTAAAAATTATTTATCAATATACGAATAATTCTTACAAATAATCGGAGGAACGCAGTTTTTACTATTCACTTTGTAATTTTTTCTTATACGTTTGTAATTTTTAGTTAAAATTTCTCTCAGTGTGGAGTTGTTATAATAAATGATGTATTTTTTTTTTTGATAAAAAATTGTCATCAGTTTACATTGCTCAGAATTAGGTGGTACTTTGTGTTCTGGACACAAATGAAAATCTTTATGAAGCTCATATAATTTTTCAGGATATTCTGAATCAACTTCAACAATATAGCCTGTTGTAGAATCGTCAGGTGTTGATAAAATCTGTTTTGCTGACCATTCATTATTGTTCCGTTCAAAGCCACCGTATAAAAGATGCTGTGAAATTGCTAATCCATGTAAATTATTTACATCAAGGTACATGAGATATGAATCCCCTTTGGTTGAATCATATATATCACAGCTCTTCTATTGGAACATACAGCTACTCCACCACGTATTCTTTTTTCGATGAACAATAGTTGTTTTATATCTGTTAGTAATTCTCATTCCACGCGAATACATTTTAACATACGATCCCATAAAAATCCTGGTGTTGTGTAGTAATGGATAGGATGCAAGTTGTATGATGACAAAAAGTTTTTAGGGAAATTTCTATAAATAACAGCTAATAGTAAAACATCTGTAGCTAAATAAAGATCTGAGTAATCACCGAGTGTTTCAATTCCAAATTTTTGACAAACTGTTTGAGAATGATCATAGTCGTCATTTGAAATATTGCTATTGTTCAATCTTAAATAATAATTATCAATCGATGGTAATTTTATATCATCAAGTCTTTCCCAGTTGCTTGTGTATTCATATAAGGAGACTCATTTTTTTTTTTTAGTAATTGAAATTTCTGGACTTTCACAGTAACGTCTGGTAATTATTTTATCATTACACGGAAAGAAATAATTAGTAGATTTTACTTTTTTGCTGTTCAACTGAGGGACACTTAAAGTTGAAAGGTAAAGAAAAATTATGGTTTAAGCAACATTAATTCCTTAGCTACATGTTTTCCTTATCTACTGCTTTTCCTTGGTATTTTTCAATTTATTTAATAAATGGAATACATGAAATTCATTTTGAATAAATTAAAATGTCCAAGGAAAAGCAGTAGCTAAGAAAAAGATGGAGCGAAGGAATTAATGTTTCCGAAAAAATTATGTTTCAAGCAACATTAATTCCTTAGCTACGACTTTTCTTTAGCTACTGCTTGTCTTTAAGATTTTTATTTTAAAAAAACAAAATTACATGTAGGGGAAAGCGGGGCAAAATGGAACACCCAAAAAAATATTTTGACTCATATTTTTTTTCATTTTTTCGTCACTCTTCGATTAAAAAAGCCGGAAGAAAATAGATGCAATAAAAAAAAAATTTTTTTGAAAATTTTTTGAACATTTTTTTTAAGAACAAAGAAAATTATTTTTTATGTTTATTTTGTTCGTCGAGAAAAATGGTGATAAATTAATTTAAATGCAATTGTTTGTAATTATACATGAAGAGAAATAAAAAAAAATTAATTTTTGTGATTAATATCACATTTTATTAAACAACAATAAATAAATTTATAATAATAATTTTTTTTTTTCAATTTTTAAAAATTATTAATGTATTAATTTTTAAAAATTATTAATTATTAATGTTTCTTGAACAACATTGGATCCTTAGCTACATCTTTTTCTTACCTACTGCTTTTCTTTGGTATTTTTTAATTTATTTAATCAATAAAATACATGTGATTCATTTGAAAAAAAAAAAGGTCCAAGAAAAAGCAGTAGCTAAGGAAAATAGAGAGCTTAAAACATAATTTTTTTTGGCAAAATGAATTCCTTATATACATCTTCTCCTCAGTTAATGCTTGTCCAAAAAAAAATAAAGGTAAATGTATTTTAATTACTGAATGAATAAAAATTCTAAGGACGAGCAGTAGAAGTATCTAAGGAAAAGATGGAATTGATGAGGAATTAATGTTTCCGAAAAAATAATGTTTTATGCAACATTAATTCCTGAGGTACATTTTTTCCTTAGCTACTGCTTTATCTAGGTACATCTTTTTCTTGGTATTCTTTAGCTTATTCAATAAAAAAAATACATGTAGCTTATTTAAAAAAAATGAAAATGTCCAAGGAAAAGCAGTAGCTCAGAAAAAGATGGAGCGAAGGAATTAATGTTTCCAAAAAAATTATGTTTCAAGCATTATTAACTCCTTAGCTACATCTTTTTCTTAGCTACTGCTTGTCCTTGGGATTTTTCAGATTATTTAATAAATGTAATACATGTAACTCATTCGAAAAAAATAAAAATGTCCAAAGACAAGGAGTAGCTAAGAAAAAGATGAAGCTAAGGAATTGATGTTTCCGAAAGAATAATGTTTCAAGCAACATTAATTGCTACTGCTTGTTCTTGGGTTATTTATTTATTCAATTATTGAAATACATGTCATTTTGTTTTTTTAAAATAAAAATCTTAAAGACAAGCAGTAGCTAAAGAAAAGATGTAGCTATGGAATTAGTGTTGCTTGAAACATAATTTTTTTGAAAACATTAATTTCTTAGCTCCATGTTTTTTTAGCTACTGCTTTTCCTTGGACATTTTTATTTTTTTTGGAATAAATCATATGCATTTTATTCATTAAATAATCTAAAAAATATCAAGGAAAAGCAGTAGCTAAGGAAAAGATGTATGTATCTACGTATGCTACTATCATCATAATTTTTTTGGCAACATCTTTTCCTTAACTACTGCTTTTTCTTGGTTTTTTTGAGTTATTAAATAAATAAAATACATGTAATTCATTTTAAAAAAATAAAAATGTCCCGAGAAAAGCAGTAGCTACAGAAAAGATGGAGCGAAGGAATTAATGTTTCCAAAAAAATTATGTTTTAAGCAACATTGATTCCTTAGCTAAATTCTTAGCTATTGCTTTCTCTTGGTATTTCATTTATTCAACAAATACAGTTCATGTCATTTTTTTGTTTAATGAATAAATATTCAAATAAGTCAATCAGTAATCCTAATTTATTCTTTAGCTCGATTTGCTAAAATAAATTTAAGAAATTGTAGTATGTGGCTGAGGAATTGATTCAATTTACAACTCAATTTGTTTAGTTTCATTTTTTTCTTAGCTAAATTTGCCATGATCAATGAAATTACTATTGGCAAATGTGTAAGAAAATGAAGATACTCAATAAATTTTTTTTTTTTTTCTTATTAAGACTCAATAAATTGTATCTTCATTATTAACCACTAAGCCATTTAACACAATTATCTTTATTGATAATAATAAAAATCTCATGCGTGAGCTCTTACACAAAATAAGTGTAAATCGGTATGTTTGAGATTTACTATGGTTCCTAATCTTATACGTCCCTGAAGAGCTAAATTGCCATCTAACCACTTGACTCTATTACATAGTTTTTCATTATTATTATTTTTTTTTCACTTTTAAACTTTTCATTCAATGATCTCAGCTGAGATATGGTCGTTTGTATTCTTATTTCTTCACTATTAGTTTTCGCAGTTTTTAATGATTTGTTCAAAAGTCATCAATCTACTTCAGACAAATTCAAACACTCATTCTTTTTTATTATATTTACAAAAAACATAGATTTTCAATTCACAATCAACAAAGTTCCTTCTGCCAGTAGGAACTTACCATTGAAAAGGAAATGTGATTTAACACCAATGTAGATTTATTAATTAAATGGAAATAATTCCAAATTATTTTAGGCTTGGTTGAAAAATTTGGTTTTTTTTCTTACAGATTCAATAAGATACAAGAATAATATATTCTCACGATGAATGATTGACAAGACTCAAGTTTTCCTCTTGACGTAAACCATTTATCGGTTTTAACAAGCCTCTATCTAAATATTATAAACAAATTATTATTTTGAACAAGAATTTTTTTTTCTTTGAACAAACCATTTTTTATTCGAAGTTGTTTCTAAATCGCATGACTGGTTGACGTTTTGGGTTTACGAGTTGTTAACTTTGACACTAATTATTTGGATTTTGACGCAGAGAAGAATTACTAAATAATTCACTAAATAGATACCCTGGTGAAAAAAAACTGGCAGAATCTGGCAGAATAATCTGGCAGAATCTGGCAGTTGTTCCAAAAACCGGTCTAAATCTGTAAGAATCTGGCAGAATCTGCAAGAATCTGACAGAATCTGGCAGTTGTTCCAAAAACCGGTCTAAATCTGTAAGAATCTGCCATAATCTGTAAGAATCTGTAAGAATCTGCTATAATCTGCCAGAATCTGCCGTAATCTGTGAGAATCTGTAGAGATCTGCCATAATCTGCCAGCATCTGTCATAATCTGCCCGAATCTGTCATAATCTGCCAGAATCTGTAAGAATCTGCCAGACTATTTTTACGAAAAAATTCTAAAAAAAAAAAAAAATTCTGGACGAATTATTGTGGTTATTACAAACATCACGGTAAGGTATCAAGAAACTTCAATCTCGGAGCGTTGCATTTTTTTTTTTAAACTTGGATATGTTTTTATAAATTTTTATAAGTATCATAATCTCAGTTCCTATATATGTGAATGAACTCTGACGTGAGTACATGTGAGAATCGTTGAATAACAACTAACGTAAAATAATGATAAATGAACTATAAAAGAATAAATTATAACATACTAATAGTTCGATGACGACTTGATGTCTCCTAATCAGTTGTATGAATTCAAAAAAATCAATTTATTGAAAAAAAAACAATTTTATTAATTGAACTGGCAGAATCTGTAAGAATCTGGCAGAATCTAGCAGACTGTTAAGATCGAGTATTCGGCTGGCAAAATCTGACAGAATCTGACAGAATCTGGCAGACTGTTGAAAATCGAGTATTTGACTGGCAATACCTGACAGAATTTGGCAGAATCTGGCAGAGTGTTGAAAGCCGAATATTTGGCTGGCAGAATCTGCCAGATTTTTTCATTTTTTGTCGAATCTTGCAGAATCTGCCAGAATCTACCAGAATCTGCCAGATTTTTTTCACCAGGGTAATCGTTTCATTTAAACTATTGTTACGTATTGGTATGTCTAGTATTTAAAATAAATAATTAATAAATAATATTCGTTAAAATCAAGGGACTAGTTTAATATCGAGTAAGCACATAAATTTTTCTTTTTATTTTTCATAATTATTTTTTTGTTTTAGCAACATTAACGTTTCTATTAAATATTATTTACCTTTTTTTTATTATTTACCATTTTACATTTTATTTCTCATTGACGTAGTTCTATTTTATAAAAGCAACTCGATATTTTATATTCGTTGACTTTTGCGATTGTTATAAATAATTTTCTAAGCAAATATTAAATGCCGACTATCGTGGGACAGGTAAAATATAATTGGTCAAAGATGTTCTCACTTTGTATCATCCCTTTTTTATTTTATAATTTTATGAGAAGATTTTTTTTTTTATTATAAACCACTTACCAGGGAGTTTTTTAAAATTAAGGACAATTTCATTCTTTTTCAACGAAAAATTATCCCAGTGCAAGATTTAACAATATGATTCTAAAACAAAAAAGATGCACAAAAAAAAAAAAAATATAATTATTGTGATTCATATAAAGTTTAGGAGAAGAAAAAAGATTGAAATTGATGTTTTTAATAATATTGAATGCGTGTTTAAGAGAACCTTGTTTTTCTTAATATTTAAATATAGAAAACAAATGTTGTGAAAACAAAGTTAAAAAAAAAATATTATCCAAAAAATATATATGAATCTTTTTATAGAAATTTTAATACAATTTGATGCAGTTTCTTCCGAAGAAACTATTTAATTTTATCATTTGATTGAAATAAAAGTTAATTTAAAAAAAAAATGTAAAAGAACCTTACCGAGTAAACTGATTGTACTGTTAGACTGCAATTTTTCATTAGGTGTAATTATAACTAATTCAAATTGATAACAGTTCTTGTCAATGCCATAGAGATCGAAAGAACAAAAAAAATAAAAGTTAAACAATGTAAGTAGTTAAATAAATTATATTTCCGACAAAATCACAGTTGAGCACATAATGATAATTTTGACATAAAAAAAAAAAAACAAAACTATTCGAGATATCGAAATTTTTATTAGGACATTTTTTTCTCTCTGACGAGTTTCACCGATCGCCATTATTGAATTTTAGAATTGATCGTTATTTTCATGGCTGTACGATATATGACCAATAAATAGCCGTTTTTTCGATAATTTAACTGCATTTTTAACAGTTTTGCGCATGCGTGGAAATTTTTTTCGTATTTTTCCCGTAATCGTGAGGAAATTTTCTATGAGAAACAAAAAAAAAACCTGTTGTTTGGGATATGATCTTGCCTGATTTTAGTAATTTTCACATGGAAAAAAGATTTTTTTTATAATGAACCCATCGTTATCCCATGATGAAATTTGGAAATTGAGCTAATCTTGTGCTCTACTATTTACAGTAAAAAAATCAGAATTTTAAAAAATGGCGAAATCGTAGTTTACTCTTGTGAAGGAGGTGTTTTTTGATTCTGACTCGGCGGTTAATGATGGTAAAAATAAAAAAAAAAATCAGAGGTACATCTGAGTCGATGACTGACTCAAAAAAAATATTTGTTTTCGAATCTGAGAGGGTGATGGAAAAAACCCTGTGAGTTGACATGGAATGCCCCAATATTAAACAATAAGCTGATGTATCTGCGGGAAACTGTTCTATTGATTCAATCGAAAACGATCGATTTTTGAATATTTGAGATTTCTTCCATGGTATCCTTATATAAAAAGGACAAACATCATCGGTCTTTCGGACATTTGATTGGTCCTTTTTTTTCTCACTCACTCTTCTACAGTTTTCTTTTTTTTTGTTTATTCCCCCACGGAAATATTTTATAAAATTATTTTATAAAAATTTTATAAAAATTGGGCAAACTTGTTAAGAAGTTTTTATAAAATTTTTATCACCCCCCCCCCCCCCCCCCGAGTTGATTTTTTTGAAAATTTAACTAAAATTTTAATGAAATAAAAAATAAAAAATAAATATTTCGTCAGGATTTGAACCCGGGTCTTTCTGGTTGTGAGGCAAGCACTTTACCTCGAAGCCAGAAATCTTATGACAGATAGCTATTGAAATATAAATAAGAATATGACTATACTAAATTCTTTTACTTTGCTGTTTTATTTCCGATTTTATCTTTCTTTCTCATACAAATATGAACAAAGAGTTTTTAAAATTAAAATTTTTTATATTTGAATGAAAGTCAATAATATAATTGTGATTAAACAGCAAAGTGAAAAAATTTAGAATAGTCATATTCTTATTTATATTTTAATAACTATCGTTATAAGATTTCTGGCTTCGAGGTAAAGTGCTTGCCTCACAGCCAGAAGGATCCCCGGGTTCGAATCCCCACGAAACAGTTATTTTTTATTTTTTATTTCATTAAAATTTTGGTTAATTTTTCAAAAACATCAACTCACCGGGGGAGGGGGGAGTGATAAAAATTCAAAAATTTTTATAAAATTTTCATAAAACTTTTATAAAAATTTTATAAAAACTTCTTAACAAGTTTGCCCAATTTTTATAAAATTTTATAAAATATTTCCGTGGGGGTTTCTATTATTTTTCTATTTAATTCGTTAGCAACAAAAAAACAAAAAAAAAAGAGTGAGTGAGACGTAGTTTGTTTTTTTGTCGCTAACGAAATGAATCGAATAAACAAAAAGTGATCTTTGAAGGATTAAATGTCAATAAAATAAATCGATAAAAATCAATTTAAAAAATATATGATTTCAAAAATGGAAACAAAATAGATTAGCTGTAGGTGGAAGGAAATCAATAGGAATACACCACAGTTGTGTATTCGTTTTTCCAAAATTAACATAAAATAGATCGGCTATGAGCAGGAGGAAATTTCAAGAAATGCATCTGACTTTGACTTAGAGCTTCTTTTTCTTCAGTTTAATTCATTACAAGCTAGCCTGGAGTAGATTTAGAAGAATTGAGAATTATCTCCTGTGGTCTGAGGAAAATCTCTGGACGTACACCCATCGTCGACATACCCAAAAATTAATTAGATAATATTTACCTTCATAATTGAAAAAATTATATGAAGAATTTGTTCTTCAATTTTTTCGTAAAATAAAGAATAACTAAGTAATCATTAAAACTATATCGTGAAAATTGATTATAACACGTAAATGACAATAAATATAAGTTAAAAAATATCAATAAAAAAAAAGACAACACAATTTTACTTTTACTTTATTTGACGTAGTTTGAGACCAAGACTCTTGAGAAATTGAACGTTTTGACGTGTTAGCTTCCTGACTGTCTGATGACGACTGATGGGTTTTTGGCATGTTAATTTTTTTATATAACTGCTCCCAACTATTTTCTTTTGAAAGACAATACCTATTATTTTATACTCTTTACATGTAGTTTTATTGTTATGACTTCTTCTCGAAAATTTATTAAATCTCTGTCTTGATCAACAATTTTTAGCTGAAGGTGGTGTATTGCTCGGACGGTGACTGGTAGATAGATGATATGTGAAGGAACTTCTACAATCTTATATTCTGGTGGAACACCAGGAAAAAATTCATGAATAGTATGAACTTGTTGATTATTTAAATATGCACCTGTTGTTATATTACATACAACACATAGAGCATTAACTTTCAATATTGTCACTGGTGAATCGGATTTATGAGTTACATCAGGTTCCAAGATTTGAGGCGAAAATACTAGTAATTTTCCAATAGAATCTTCAGGAATAAAATTTATTAGACGATCACTTTTGATTTCACAACACAATTCACTATTATTTGGTTTGAGACTTATGGAAAAGATTTGTAGAAGGTATTTTTCAATATCTTCGATTTCATAACTTCCTGTCGGTAGAATAATAATTTCATCACCGATATAAAATTTATTGTTATGTAAATCAATATTAGGTATTGAATTAGAAGTAAGTAACTCGACAAGTCGTATTACATAATTTTTCTCATGCGATAATTCAATTGGTGGATAATATTGTGCTTCTAGAACGGACGATGTTCCAGACAACGTTAACGTAAACGAGTCATCTATGACTGTTGTATGAATTTTGTTTGTTTTTGTATTTATAACTTCCTAGTCAGAAATTTTAAACATAAATGTCCGCATATGACTGTATCATGATTTTGAAATTTTTGATAATTATATTCAATGCTACCAACATCGGGATATTTTACAAGATCTGCAGGTGGTTGTAAGTCTCCAAAGCTATCGAAATAAATGACTTTATTATTTCTTTTTTATATGCTACCCAGGCGTACCAGAACCATCTTTGTTATCAAGATTTATAATGGCTGATTCATATTTCTATGGTTTAGTAGTTGATAAATCATTTCTCATGAAAACTCTTTCAAAATATGGGATTTTCATAGCTTTAGCATACTTCAATAGATCAATATTAGTTACCGCCCGATGTGATAGCTTTACATGTTTTTTATTGGCTTTGAAAAAAGACCCATTCCTCTTTTATGAGGCTGAAGATATAAGCCTTTACCCAATGCAATTGTTTCCATTTTCGTGTTGTGACGTTTATTTTCTTCAAATTTGGCAGCACTAGCATCATTTATTGCTTTCGTTATACTAGCAGCACCCCCACTCAATTCTCCAACCAGCAAAAAGTGGCATTACAAATGGTAAAAAACCACCTATTTTTTATGGGAATGGTAGAATACGTGGCATCCGTATTTTTTCTCGCCATCCTGCTTTTTTAACAGCACCTTGTGCTTCATGGGAACATTTAAATGGGGCTTTGCCTGGTTATATATATTCTTTCGATGCATTCATAATTTTTCTGAATAATTTTTTTTTTCCTCCAATCTTTTTTTTTTTTTTGAATTTGTACATTTTGACTTTTATTTTTTGTCTTTCTTTTTTTCTTTAGCTAATTTTGCTTTAGCTTTCATTATGTTAGCTACACCCCACGCCATGCTTCCTCACTAATAGAAGAGTCTTTTGCTAATTTAGTACCTGGTCCACAGTATTGATAACACGGAACGTTAAGTTCAATAAGGAGTTTGTTGATTAAATTATTTAAGAGACCTTTACCTCTTTTTTTCTGACGTCTGTGTACAAGCATAGTTTTGTGATAAATGAAATCAAAGCTATAAAATTCTGGTATTTATAGAAAAATTTGAAATGTATATGTTTATTCAAAATCTTTAAATCAACCATAATATCAGTTCTCAGAAAAATTACTTAAATCCACAAAATGTATCGGCTATTATCCATTCAATGAAAATGAAAGTGTAATCGAACCTCAAGCTGCTCATCCAAATTCATTAATGATTTTCGATGATGTTACGTGTGAAAAACAAGACAATATCCGGGTTTTTTTTGTAGGGGTCGTCATCAAAATGTTGATTGTTTTTACCTTTCTCAAACTTATAAGTATGCACATATACATATATGCACGTATACCAAAACATTTAGTACGAGATAATGCAAACTTTCTTGTACTTTTTTGACAAGATGAAATGAATTTGAAACATATTTATAATGATCATGTGAATAATGACATGTCGTATACTCAATTTATGTTTAGCTTGTTGGGATAGTGATAAACATGGATTCGTTGTTATCGGCAAGGACAGTGGAATCAACAATGGCCGGTATCGTAAAGGATATGACTGAGTAGAGTAGTAGGAGATGTAGCGGGCGGCGTATGTTTAAATGGTATACGAGCCACGAGAAAACAGATTTTGGGAGTACTTTTTTGACATGCACCCGTCCCCTCTGGAATGCTTGCTCGCCTTCTCCCCTCGAGCACCGACAAACTCCGCAGGGTCTATACGCGACTCTCCTGATAAACTTCCCTCAAAAAAACTACCCCTATTATTTATTATTTATTTATTATTATAATAATTATTTTTTATTATTATATATATATATAATTATTATTTTTTTATTATTTATTTATTAGTGATATTATTATATATGTACGTATGTATATAAATAATAATATTATTTTTTTTAAATATTATTTTGTGATGTGTGCGCACGCATAGATGCAAGGAGACTGCAAGCAAAAGTGCCAGCAGAAGTTTTAATGGAGAATGTGTGTGAGTGTGTGTGTCAAGATATTGATTGATTGATTGATGAAAAAAATTTTGTTGTCTAAATTAAAAAAAAAATTTTTGAATTATTACAAAATTAGAGTGTATAGTGTATGTGTAGAGCTATTTTTGTGAGTGTGTGAGTATAGTATTGAGTATATATATAGTTTATATAGTTTATTATTTAGATTTACATATAATGTTGTTGTTGTTGTTCTTTTGAAGATATTACAGGTTTGATTTATTGCCGATATATTGATATTTTAAGTGTGTTGTGATGATTAGTGTGAGTATGTTTGTGTGAATATGAGTATGAATTGTTGTGATCGACTAATGAATGAACGTAAGATGTAGCTGAATATTAGCAAGATAACGAGAGAGTGTAATAAGAGAGAGTGTGATTGTTTGATATTTTGCTTCAATTTTTGCTGCGATCGTATGTCTGTCATTAGAATGATTGTATTGCGAGTGTGAGTGAGAGAGACTGAGTGATTGTGTTTGTGCTAGTGTGTTTGTGATAAGAAGTGGATGTAAGTGATTGAAACAACATAGTTTAGGTAGTTTGAAGAGAGTCCATTGAGAGAGCGTGTATTTGAGAGTTGATTTTTACCTTAACTATGCTGAATGACAGGCTATTTATGTTTGTGTGGGTGAGAATGTTTATATGTGTGTGAGTGTGCGTTTGTAAGAAATGATGTTGATAATGATTAATGATGGTGAGGTGGCGCCACTGGTGGTCGAAGCTGCAGGCTGGCATCCATGGTTGACTATCCAGATGGCATTGTAGTCAGACGAATACGGCATCCAAATTTGACTGAACTCTTTGGCCCTGGTTATAAGAATCAAAATTACCACGATGCTTTTTATTGGACACTTTTAATCGATGAAATTAACGATTTGCGAAACTTCACCAGTTGTAATTATGATTAGCACTTGAAGTACGCAAAAAGACGCTTGCGGCAGAACTAAAAGTGTAAATGCCCGGGGGCAAATTACTGCAGAAACTTGCTTTCAAGCTGGACGTGATAGAATTGATGTGTACTATACTCACAGGTTGCGTAAGGAGAGAGAGAGAGAGAAAGAGACCAATGTATTTGAAACTATATACCCATGTATTTAAATATTTAATTAATTTTTTATTATTAAATGACTTTACTGTTTATTTTATTATTTTTATATTATATACTACTGTACATCTGACATAAAAATCCCGCACCCGTATTCACAGGGCAAATTTTATACAATTTAGGGCTTTTTTTTGCCACTGATGGCGCTTGTCAAATTTTTTTTATATAGATTTCATATACAAAAGCTTCACAAGCGCCGCCAGTGTAAGAAAAGAGCCCTAAATTGTAATGCCCTGTGAATACGGGTGCCGATGGATACTAATGTATCTATGTGACATGCAAGCAAGGCAGCAACTGACTTCTAAATTCATGCGCGCGCGCCAAAAAAAGCATGAACAATATATAGATATACTATCACTGTAGTATAAGGCATGGGGAATCATATGGTTGTTTACATATTTTTGAATGTAGAACACAAGTGTTTTTAAATATTTTTTATTAGAATTAAGACATCGGTAAATGACACTTAAAATTAATAAGATATTATTCAATGATATTTTAAATACTTATTATTAATATTTCCAAACTCTCTCTACTATTCAAATAATATTATTAACATTATTTCTATTATTATTCGATAAATATTTTATTGTTATTATTTTATTATTATAGAAGTTATCTTTTTAACTGGGGCTATAATTTAAATAAAACAATTACTATATATGTAATATCATTTCAATATTTTTTAATTTATTATGTTATCATTATCATTATGATTATGGTATTTTTACTTTTATCAATGTAAATATGCATATAAATAATGTTATTTTTATTTTGAATACATTGGAGTTTATTATCATATAATATTATTATTATCATTATTATTGATAATATTATTATTTATAAGCATCAAAGTGAGCTCTTTATAAACTAAGTCTATAATCAAAATATAATAATTATGTTATTATTATTTCGATATTCTGAAATGCTTCATCATTCAATATCATTATGATTATTATTAATAGAGTTACCTCACCAAACTATATTTTTCATTTAGATATAATGATTATTACATATACAATATTTTTTCATTATTTTAATATTTTTAAATTTTTATCATATGACTTTGTGTATATGTGCCATCCCTCAATCAAGTCGGAAGATACTTGTATGCACCATGCGACGAAAAACACAACTTAATGTCTATAGTAGTTTATGAGAGGTAAGTGTATAGTGTTCAGGAGTGTATATCCTTTATAGTCAGGGGCGTACATATAGCTGATTGTACAAGTTTATGTTTTTCATTATCACTTTCACATAATTCATGTATAGATGTGCTTACACACCAATGGTTGAATATATTTTTATCCCTTTCAACTAGATTTATTATCAATAATAATATGTATTTACAATTTATCAAACATGTATTACATAAATTTAAAAAACTATAGTTGATAAATATTTTAATTTAAACTTTACTTTAATATCAAAGTCAAATAAGAAATAAAATTCAATCTGATACTGAAGAATGTGATTGTTATTATATATTTGAATATTCTTAATTATTCTTTTTTTAATAATCATTTTTCCTTTTCTGATCGATATGTATGGGAAATATTTACACACACACACACACACACACACACACACACACACACACACACACACACACACACACACACACACACATGTTATTATTATAATTGAGATATATTTATAGTTTTTTTCATATCTACAAAATTCAAAATGAAATTAATTCTTATATTTGGAAAAAGAATTTACTGTTTTTATTTTATAAATTTCTTAATTTCAATGCTTTATAAAAACTTAAATAAAAAAAAAAAACATCTGTGTTACGTCTTGGTATCAATAACATTAATAATCGATAAATAAAATAATAATTTAGTAAATTTAACGCATATAAAATACCGAGTCAGCAATAAAAGTTTTTTCTTTTTATTTTTAAAATTATTTTTATTCATTTTAAGCAAAACCAACATTCTACTTTTATCTCTCACAACATCATATTTTTCATTTAAAATTATTTTGCAAGCATATTTCAAAGTCACCTTTGCAACTCGAGATTTTACATCCGTTAAAATTATTAAATTATTATAAATAAAATGTTTAAATGAATAATAAATGCTGACTACCATGGGAACCCTTAAATTCGATTGGTTCAGCTATGGTACCACTTTTGAATCCTTACCTTAGTTTATAATTTTATGGGAATTTTTAATTTTTAATTTTTAAGGAGCGTCACTCTCGTGATAACTTTGGTTTGATTAACGTCTAATTTAAATTAAAATCATTTTTACTGAACTAAATACTTGATAAAAAAATCTATTGAATTTATAATGAAAGTAATTAATCAGTTAAATCGATTGAAAAATAAATAAAAATAAGTTCATTTCTTCCAAATTTTATAATAAATAAACAATATTATCAGTGAATTAAAACAGTAATAAATAACTGTGACAAAAATTATTATTCCTACAAAATTTCACCCTTCCTAAATCCTAAATATTGACTGTAAATTTTCTCCGGAGTGTTGTCTGTGCTTCGAGTTTGTCTTACCGATTGGATTATTCAAAATTATCAACATCATCAGGCGACCATCCGGATTGACACGCTCTATACAAATTGATTTTGGATTTTTCATAACAACAAGGTACAATCATATTACACATTCTCTCTTAACCCGTTACCCTGTAGGGAATAACAAAACAAGAGGATTATAAAAAAACAAGTTAAATGTCAGGCTCATTAATTTATATTATTTTCTAAATATTATATTATTATTATTTTTGTTAATCATTCTTCTTTTTTTTTGTTATTTCATAGATAATATGAATTAATTAGCCTGGTACGTAACATATCTTATTCTTAAAATGACTCATCTTTACATAAGAGAAATTGATATTATTTTTATGTAATGAAAAATTGAATAAGAAAAAACGATATTCACACTTGAAGGAAATCGATATTATAGACATGATATTTTCATAAATTAATTTAAACCTTTTACCAAATCAAAATGAAGAAAAATATTTTCATAAACTACTTGTTAAGAGAAATTGATATTACCAACATAATATTCCATATATTAATTTAAATATTTTACAAAATAAAAAACAATAAATTATTATAAATTATTACTTTCAAGAGCAATTGATATTACCGACATAATACTTTATACACTAATTTAAATGTTGTACGAAAATAAAATAAAAAACAATAAAAATTTATGGACTAGTTATCTCAAAAAAAATTTATATTACTGACACATTGATTTATATATATATATTGTAACGAGATTTTCTCGTTGGCCTTATAAACCCAGCTACTTTATTGTTCAGACTTTTCGCCGGTGATATTATTTAATTATTTAATTAATTTTATTTGTCAAAACCGGGTAAACTCGATGATATGTATTCTATTCATTATTATTTGAAACTCCAGCTGGATGAGGAGAGTATACTGTTCAACACACTATAGTAAAAAGGGAAAGAGGGGAGAAATTTGGTTTTGTCGAGATATTGTTTTAGAGTAGCACAAACTCGCTCTCTCTGCTTTGGGACTCTGAGCTGAACAGTCGTTTTCTCTGAATAAACCAGGTATTCTGAGCCGCTATGGGTTATCCCTGAGGATAGCCTCGTGTTCGTTTTTGGTTATGTTTGCTTTGGGTTAAGCCCAGCTTCGTTTAACGTTGGGCTATTTACGAATTTAGAATCGGTTTACTGGCGGTTTGTGCGAGCAAATTACGATTAAGTTGAGGTAATCTCGATTCTAGTTTTGTTATGAAAATATGCTTGTATATTCGATACGTTTTCAATTGTGTTTTGTATTTTAATTATTGAGACTTTGAATATAAATCTTGGCTTACGGCTTTGCTTAAATATTGTTTGTTGAATTTATTGTTCAATTTATTTCTCACACACAACTTTACCCGTCCCTCTCTCCATAACCCACACCCTGAGCGACCCTGAGGTTTTCCTCGAAGACTGAGTCTATGGAAGGTTTGATTGATTGAGTTTCTGGTGTTAATTTTGTGCTTTCAAATTCCGATTACGACTACGATTATGTTTGAGATTTCGACTACGTTTATGATTAAGTTTGAGTTACCGTTCAGTTTCCGTTACGTTGCAGTGTTGCAGTTGGATTTTCAGCAGGTTTTATGGTTTTACTCCGATTTTACTCATTTTCTAGTTATTATTGTTATTATATTTCGTCTTAATTTAATTTTTGGTATTAATGTTTGGCCTAAAAATCGAATAAACCATTTTATATATTCAATATTTATTTATATTTATTTATAAATATTGTTTTAAAAATATAAATTCCCATAGCAACAGTCCGAGAAGGTAGCTGACTCAAAATGTCATGTTACAATATACATATATATCGAAAAGTAATACAAGAATGGAACCGAACATTAGAAAATAAATTCCTTATTTATACGTTAGAAAAAAATATGAGCATTTTATCTGAACATATAGTGAAAAAAATAAAAATCTATTAATGAATATACCTCCGTAAAAATTATTATACATTTCTATTTATATTAACTTCTATTTACATTTGAATTTGTTAAAAAGGAAAGTCAATAACTGAAATTATGATTTGTTAAAGAACTTATGTCGAGCAGCTGTCATTATTTGATTTAATATCAAACATGTTTTATTATTTTATGATTCTTCAGGTTTATTATATACAAGATAAAAATTGAACAATTATTTTATAATTATTATTTCTCTTGTATTATTTTATTTTCAACAATTGTTTTATTAATGAAATGTTTAATATGTAATCGTTTATTTGTTCAAGTGTATTCACTTGAAACTTATAATTATAAAATTAGAATCAAAACATATTAAGTTTTTAATATTCAACATTGTAAACTTTTATTTTAATTTTGTTCTAACTTTTTTAGTAAAATCGTAAAATATTTATTCTATAGTTTTTATAAGGAAAAACCATTCAATAATAATTTTCAAAAAAAGAATTTATTATATTTATAATTTTTATTTTCACTATTTCGAAACAATTTTCTAATAATTTTTAGAGAATAAATTTGCTATCATTATAATTTTATTTTTTAATTTTTCAAAACCATTCACTAATACTTTCAAAGAATAAATTTACTATAATTATAATTTTATATTTTAATTTTTCAAAACCATTCATTAATATTTCCTAAGGAATAAATTTTTTCAAAGAAAAAAAAAGTTAAAAAAAAAAAATATTACTTAAATAAAAAATTTTTAAATGACAGTATTAGATTTATTGATTTAAATATTGTTAAATTATTATTTTGTTGGTGGATGAGGAATTGAATTAAGGAATATATTTTAGGATTAATTAATTTAATCAAAGTATTTTTAATGTATTTATCAAAGATTTAATTCAAATTAAAGAATCTAAGTAAAGGGATGATCTTGTCAATGCGAAGCTTCAAGTAAGACAGACAGACTTAGACTGACGCTTTTACAAAATATTATTTTTCATCTAAATTTCCTTTTTGCCTTTTTCAATATCCTTGAAAAAGAGAAATCTTCTAAAATATGTTTCAAAAAACAACGCAACATACTTTAACACTTAAACGTAATAAAAATAAATATGTTCACCCTTATACCTGAGTTCCCAACATACCTTTTACTTCGTTTTTACCATTACCCTCTTGTTCAAAGTCTACCGACAAGTAAAAAATTAAATATGTTTTTCTAACATTCCCCCTCAAGAGGTAATTGTAAAAACTCCATAAAAATAAAATAAAATAAATCAAATACCATCCATGCTCAAATCTGTCTAACATGCAAACATGTGTCAAACATTATTTACGCACTTAATATTTATATACAACAAAACTTTCTTTTGTTCTTTTATACTTAAAATAATCCAAAAAAATTTTTTTTTTTTTTTTTTTTATTTAAACTAAAATATAAATATATATATGTAGCAATGACAAGATCATGTTCCAATACTATCTGGGGCTAACTTTACAATGGTTCAGCATTTGCTGCATAGGAAATGGGGAAACCCAGAAAAACCCAAATCAAACCATGAAATCCTTAAAAATTCATCAATACACACATAATTTTAAAATTATTCAAATACAACAAAAAAAAATTTATCATTAATATTCTTGTAGTCCAAACTCCAAACGCAGCTCAGCAAATTTAGGTCCAGGTAATGGCTTTGTTAAACAATCTGCTAGCTGTTTGCCTGTAGGAATGTATTTTAAAATTAACTCATTATTTTCTACCTGTTCTCTTATAAAATGGTACTTAATGTCTATATGTTTTGTTCGTTTATGATCAACAGGATTATTTGCAATACTTATGCACCCTGTATTGTCTTCATATATAATAGGTTTATCAATAAATATATTAATTGTGCTAGCTAAAGATTTTAACCACTTTGCTTCTTTTGTTGCTTCATATAAAGCCATATATTCGGCCTCTGTTGCTGATGTTGCTACAGTTATTTGTTTGCGCGAGTTCCATGATATTGTACATTTATTATATAATTTAAAAATAAAACCTGTTGTACTTTTTCTATCTAGTTTATCACCACCCCAATCAGAGTCAACATAACCAGTTAATATGTCTGTGTATTTATCATTTCGTGTATATGTTAATTTTATATTAATTGTCCCTTTTAAATATCTTAGAACTCGTTTTAGGTAATTCCATAATGTTTTATTATTTTTATTTAAATATTGACTTAAAATATTAACTGATATACTAAGGTCAGGTCTAGTACACACCATTACATACATTAAGCATCCGAGTAAATTCCTACATGGTGCATTATGATTTTCGTCTTTATTTAAACCAATTTGATCTATTTTCATTTCAAGGGGTGTATTTGTAGGGTTACATTCATCCATTTTAAATTCATTTAATATAGTTTTTATATACGCACTTTGGTCTAATATTATTTCATTTTCTGTTCTTATAATTCTAATACCAATAAATAGTTTTATTTCATTTAAATCAACCATTTGGAATTTTTTTTCAAGTAATTTTTAACGTACAACGCTAGTAAACTTGATGGAATGAGGATGTTATGAAATTTTGAGATTAGATAAATGAAATATTAATGCATCTTAATGTGCCCTTAGAATTATAGGTACTGGTATTCGTTTTTTTTATATTAATTATTAAAGTCGGCCTGTTTTAGAGAGGTTATACGTGGCTCTTATGGGAGCAAATGTAACAAAATAATTTCGAACATAAACAAATGTGGTCAAATGGAGTTACAGATTTCCCAAAAACTACTGATTTATAAAAAAAAATATCAAGTTTTTTTTGATACCAATATTATTGTGGCAACCCGTATTAGATTTTCTGTAATTATAAAAACTATCCACAAAAAAATGGAATTTCATCAGGTTTTTCACTGTTTATCACCATCAGGCTGACAACATAATGAACACAATTCAGTGTTTTTTTTTTAAATACGATTATAAAATTTTTTTTTATGGAAAAATGATTCTTTATGCTATAAAATAATTATACTGATTAAAATATATATAAATAATGATTGATTTCATACATAAAAAACTAATTGAAAATTTTATTTTTTATTTTTTTGGAGTTGTCAAGCATGAATATTTTCTGTGTTAAAGCATAGGAGCTGGATTTAGGCCCCGCCCCAAACATTTTGCTAGCGTTGTACGTTAATGCTATTCATTACATCATTTCTCGCGGTTACGATTACCAGGTCATCAACATCAAGAGGCACGGTAGTGCCTCGAGTCAAGTATGAGAAAGAAAGTATGTGTGTCGATGAGAATATATGTGTGAGATGAGATTAACTACTACTACCGTGCCTTATTATACATCAAATATTTTGTCCCCTTCCGTCGCGAATCCATTAGAAATTTAATTAAAATATGATAGACTCAAGTGAGGATGCTGAGGTTTGGTAATGATCCCATAAATCGATGTCAAGCTTTTTTTTAAAAAAAAAATCATATTTTTCCGTTTCGGTAATATATATTTAAAGCATAATTGATATTTACGGTCTTTTCGTTTTTATCAAATCGACTACATTTCGTTCGTTCAGTTGGTATGGTATAAAACTTTACAAGGGTGTTGTCATATTGGTTGCACTGCAGAATTTTATTTTTTATTATTATTTTTCATAACCTCCAAAATACGTCGTTGAACTCTCACGTCAAACGTCAAAAAAAAAATATATATATATTATACTATATAATAAAAACTGATTTATTTACTGATTAAAAACTGTAAAAATATAATAATTGCTTGCAATATATTTAACTTATTACAAAATGATGATTTATCAGTATCAATGAAAATGGTATACACATCATTACTTGTTGGTGTTATTGATCACAAAATTGGACGTCAATGGAAAATAAAAAATACAGGTAAATATTAAAAATATAAATATTAATTTAACAATTATATGAATTTTAATTTTTAATCATCAGGTATTTGAATTGATATGGTTAAATATTCTAAATTAAATTCTAGAATGTATGTAACAAGAGAAACTCAAAGATTCATCTACACAATGTTGGCTAAAGAATCTCAAGATAAAGTTTTTTGTAAAAATACAATAATTGCAATATTTAACTTATTACAAAATGATGATTTATCAGTATCAATGAAAATGGCATACACATCATTACTTGTTGGTGTTATTGATCACAAAATTGGACGTCAATGGATAATAAAAAATACAGGTAAATATTAAAAATATAAATATTAATTTAACAATTATGTGAATTTTAATTTTTAATCATCAGGTATTTGAATTGATATGGTTAAATATTCTAAATTAAATCCTAGAATGTATGTAACAAGAGAAACTCAAAGATTCATCTACACAATGTTGGCTAAAGAATCTCAAAATAAAGTTTTTTGTAAAAATACAATAATTGCAATATTTAACTGTAAAAATATAGTTGCAATAAGTGAGCCAGTTATAAATAATAATAAATTTAATATAGTAATTTACATGGTATTGATTTAAGTGATGTATATGAAGATCAACAAAACCAAATATGTACAACATTTGATTTGATAACAAATATATATGATATATAAATATATTATTTTAAAATATGGATAGCACAATAATAATAATACTGGGCAAATTATCATGTATGTATTGGTGGTTAGCTGGTGGTTTTATTGATGGTCCCAGTACTGATTCTAGTACTCCAATTGGGATATGTAATTTAATTTCAAGCCAACATGGTATTGCTGTTATATCATTGATAGATCTATTAAAACCCCAGCCATTTGTAAATGACATTCTAAAAAAATAAAATAATAATTAATTAAATAGAATAATTAATTATTTTATAAAAATAAATTCAATTACCTTATGATACATGAATTATATCATTCACCAGCAGCTTCATCACTCTCTTGTAGATGATCCAACAATTGCCGTTGAAATATTGATTTGTTAAATATTAAAAATGTTTTTTTTGATATTACACGATAAACAGTATTATATTATCTGTTCTATTATTGTATTTATTCAAACCAAGTGGATGAACAAATAAATCAGTTGCTGAATTATTTGTAACAAAAACATCATTACCATCATAAAAAAATTTAACACCAGCTCTAATAAGACTTCTTGCTTTTTTAAATTCTTGTTGTTTATTTAATTTATCACCAAAATTACCAATACAAAATCTTGAACGTAATGATGGACCAGTACTACCATTAACAATTATTATATTTTCATTTGATGTAAATGTACCAATTGAATTATTTTTTTCATAATATGTTATTGATGCCCATTCATTTGGAGTTTTAAATCTTGATAAATTATCAATAAGTGCTGATAATTCAATTGTCGTATTTAATAATGATACATCAATTTCTTTAACTTGTTCATTTATTTTATCTGTTTTATTTATTTGTCCTTTTGATAATTTAAATAAATTTTTAAATGTGTTTAATTTTTTTAATACTTATTTACATCCCATTTTTATATTTTTACTTCTATCTTTTGATATTTATTATATTGTTAATAATTTACTGTAAATATTGACATTGTTTATTGGTAAATAAATTTATTTGTTGTTTTGTAAACTCCAGGTGATAATAGACTGAGAAAAAAAATTTAAATATTTGACAATGTTGTTGTAAAAGTTTGAAAGCAAATTGTCACTGCAATAATAATTCAATTTATGTAGAAATTTTTAAAGTAACTAATTTGTCAAGAAAATAACTAATTAAATTGTTTAAAATAATTTGTTTTTTGTTATATTAAAGGTTGATAGATAACTATATTTCATCAACTTTAATGTGACTTGTTTATTTTAAAAATGAAAATTTTAAACAGCTAACCACCAGCTAAGTATTGTCATGTACAAATGAATCTTATTAAAAAAATAAAATTATTGATTTATTAAGATATAATAGATTAGCATTAATATATAGCACAAACAATATTTGATGGTATTGTTATTATAACTGATAAATTTGAATTTAAATGAGCTGATTGTTTAGAAACAATATGTGTATTAAATCTTGCACAAGGAATTTTGAATAATCAGCCAAATTTACAAATTACATAAAAACACCAATTGTCATGAAAAATAAATTATTAAGAAATTGACAACAAATTTTTTTTAAATGTTTCAATTCAAGTTATTTTTATTGAGTCTTAATTATTTTAATATTAGGTTATTTTATCAGTACGTTTTTTTTTTTAATTTTTATTATTAAGTATAATATTTTGTTTAACAATAATATTTATTATATTATTTTTTCTTTATCATTATAATTAATAATATATTTTTTTTTTTTTAAATTAAATTTGTACTTTCGTATCACCCCTTTTTTTATCACTTTTTTTTTTTTTTTTTTAATTAAGACTTTTTTATAGTTTGGTTTATTTATTGTCCCAAATAGAAGACATTGGCGGGTCCATTTCGACCACCTTGTCTACCACCTTGTCTACCTTGTCCTCGTCCTCGTCTCCTGGTGTTATTTCCTGGTCCTCGATTACCACCACCACCACCACCACCACCACCACCAAGTATTAATTGGAAGTACTGCTTTCGCCAGTACCTAAAACAGTGCAATAAAAATTTATAGTTTATTGTTGTTATCATTTTCTTATTATATTGTTGTTATTGTTGTTGTTATTATAATAGTTTATTGTTGTTATTGTTATTTTTTTTATTATATTGTTGATTAATTTAGTAGTTTATTGTTGTTTAGTTATTAATTTAGTAGTATATTGTTATTTATTTATTTACCTGGAACTTTCAAACTCGTTGACTGGCATCTGACCAAGAATGACACCTCCAGCACGACCTCCAAGAGTACCACCATTACCACGTCCAGCCCCAGCACCAAAAACACCATGAATATTATGAGCACCACCAGCAATACCACCGACTGGTACACCTCTCAACATTTCTTCCCGACGAGCAACTCTCAAATCGATGGCATCAGCACCTCCAACATTATCAAGCTCCACAGCACCATCAAGATTACCACGATTATCATCACGATTATCAGCATCATGAAAATAAACACCACGAAAAGCTGAAGCTGGCATTTCGTAGCCTTCTTGAAGGGCTTCTGCTTCAATCAAATAAAGACTAGCTTGAGCTTGCTCGTGACGTCGAGCAAGATCAGCTCTGCGTCGTGCCCGGGATGCTTCCTCTCTTTCACGAGCACGCTCATAAGCTGTCAGTGCACTTAGGAGGTCCTGATAATAATAATAGTACCAATATTGTTAATATTATAATAATAATCATGTATTTAATAATTAACAGTTGTGAATAAATAAACTTTTAGGTTGGAATAATGAATATTATAATAAAAATATATGTTATAATTATAAACGAAAGTAAATTGAAGGTTATGTTATTTTTTTGTAACAGATATCTTACAAAAACAAATTTTATTCATTATTTTAACCTAAAAGTTCATGTATTCACGACTGTTAATTATTTATTTTATTATAATTGATAACTATTTGGTAATTGTTAATAATAATTAATAATCAAACTTACTTTTGGTTGTTGAGCCATGGTTTGTTTTTTTTTTTTATTACCATTTACCACTGCAATGCACCAGTGATGGGTTATTCGACGATTTTCGGGGTATCATACAATCATACGTATGATACGTATCATACTACATAAAGTGTATGATAGTTGAAAGTGCCCTCTTTTTTTATAAAATGAACTAAATGATTTATCAAACTCTCACTCACACCACTGTACACAGCTGTCAAACTTTTTTTTTTTATTACATGATAAATAATAAATAAATTCATCAACGTGTATAAAAAATTTTATTAGAATTAAAACATTATACGAGAAAATGATTCAACAGTTATTATTATGACTACTTTAAAGAATTGACTCATGAGTTCGCCTGGAATATATTCAAGTATTGCTAATATGATGAAATAGGTCAACTTGGCAAATAGGTCTCCCAGATTAATATAATACGTTTCTCATGAAGAACGACAGGGAAAATATATTTGTGATATTGAGTGATTATTGAGTTGAATTATCTGTGTGATTATAATCTCATAATTACTGTATTTATTATTTTTTTTTTGCAAGCTAATGAAACTATCTTTTTTCTTGGCATTTCATGATGTTCCTTAGAACTTGTCAAAACCCTCCTTGCCCACATATCATGTCTATTATCTCATTTTTTTATTGTAATTTTTGAGATTATTCAAGTAAAATACACACAATCATTTTTCGTTAGTTGATTTATTAATGAATATTAATAAATTCTTGAGATTACATATTATGTTGGATGTTGACATATTGTTTTTGGGCGCTAAATATGTGTATAATGGCGGATAGGCAAAATGGCGTCAGTAAAATAGTTTAAAAAGTGAAATGTAGAGGCGCTTTTAATAACATAATTTTTTATAGACGCCAATGCATTAATTTATCATTTATTGTTGTGTAATAAAAAAAAAGTTTCGACAGTTGTGCAGTGGTGTGAGTTGAATAAAAAAAGTTAGTTCATTTCAAAGAAAAAAGAGGTCACTTTCAACTCTCATAAACTTTATGGGGTTCCAAAAATCACTCGGAAACCCGGAAGCGGCGCAGTAGACGAAAAAATATAGTTATAAAATAAACTTAAAAGTAACTAGAGGTTACTGTAGATATTGTAGACAACAAAAACAACCATATTGCATATGCCATTTGCTTTTGTTACTTATTACAGGTGTGAAAAGTATTTTTATAATTATTATTAATAATTAAACAATAATAATTCATTGATTTGTGCCTATAAAAATACATGAACAAAAATCATGTCTACCACAACAAAATATCTGAAATTTTCTATGATCACAATCTTGAACTTCCGGGTTTCCGAGTGATTTTTGGAACGTCCCCATGGGTACATTCCTAAAAAATTTTTTTTTGCTCTGGAATTTTGCCCTGTAAAGTGGTGTCTCCACGCTATAGAAATTCTTGCAAGATCTATCATTACTAGAATTAGATAATTACTAGAATTTTGGTGGAAATCGGCCTTAAAAAGCCTTGCAAGACTATCACAGCCAATGAAACATGTTCCATTTTTTCGTGCAAGATGTTGCTGCAAGAACTTGCATAAAATTTCTATAGCGTGGAGACACCGCTTAATACTGACTAAAAGCTAGAAACAGAACTAACGACGAAAGTGATAAAATTCCCTATGTAATTCTCCAGACTTTTAACATGTATAATAATATCTTCTTGTACTATTTTTGTGACAATAACAAACAATTACAAATTGAGTCAATTTTTTTGTTTATGATGAATTGATATGATATAAATATTAAACATTTATCCAGGTTATTTTGTCAATAATTGGAGTCAAAAGAAAAAAATGTCATGTGCCAGTACTACCACTACAAGAAACAGCTTTTTCCTATATAACTTTGGTCAGTATTATAGGGTGAAATTGCAAAGTGAAAAAAAAATTTTATTAAAAAAATGCACCCAGGAAGTTGATCCAAAATATTTATTTAATGAATTAAAAAAACGTTGACTTGTATAAGGTGTTACAAATGAACTTCTTTAAGTACAAGCCATGATGTATGATTTTTATGTATAATACAGTAGTATGATACTTTCCCAATCCCAACCCTGACGTTTGTCAGACAGACCACACCCTTTTTCCTTGTCACCGTTGACATAGACTCGTCGCACTTAAGATAACGTTTTGACACTCGCGTGATAATTTTAATGTGTTTTATTGTTCATAGAATAGTTCATTAAATATATTAAAGTGATTCACATCTATCTGCCAAAATATTATTTTATGTTAGAAACTTTTTAATTTAATTTTGTTGATAGTTATTCGTTTGTGTATGTTATTCCCCGTTTGACGTTTTCTTTTTTTGTCCATATTGCCTACTTCCTATCTTTATATTATTTTCAGGATTTTTACTTCTTTCGAGAAAGTATTTTTGACCTTGTCAAGAGCTTGTTCTCTTTGTAGAAGAAATCATTTCCTTGACAAGAGTATTTTTTTTTCTTCTCCCGAGAAAGTTTTATTAACCTTGTCAAGAGTTTTTCTCTTTTTAGAAGGATTTATTTCCGTGACAAGAGTATTTTTTCTTCTTCTCCCGAGAAAGTTTTATTAACCTTGTCAAGAGTTTTTTCTTTTTAGAAGGATTCATTTCCTTGACAAGAGTATTTTTTCTTCTTGTTCCAAGAAAGTTTTATTAACCTTGTCAAGAGTTTTTTTTCTTTTTAGAAGGATTCATTTCCTTGACAAGAGTATATTTCAAAACGTCTTAATTATATAAAATTAAATATATTTTAAAAATTTTAAGTCGTAATTCTTTTTATATACATATAATTTTTTCAACTAGAAAAAAAATGTCTGACTTCGATCAACTCGAATTCGATAGTAGAATCATTTTGAGTTCTGATTCATGGCTGAGAGATGAGGAAATTGACTTTTTCGCCAATTTATTGCATGAAAAATTCAATTATGAGTTTATACGCTGTTGGACTTTCCACCATGCTGATCTCGTAGTAAAAATACCGACTAATAGAAAACATATTCAAATTTTACATTCAGCAGCTGTAGATATTGATCATCCGAAAGCATATGAAATGATCGGCGGTCATTGGATATGCAGTTATTATGATGGTGATTTAATTCATATTTATGATTCCTTAAACGATTCAAATCTAAATAATCAAATTATAAAAAAGTTGCGGTTGTTATATGGCAATGCATTTGATGTAGAAACTGTAGAATTTCACAGAGTACAGGAACAACCTAACGGTAATGATTGTGGAGTGTTTGCTATTGCAAATGCAGTAACTCTTGCATTAGGCGGAAACCCCGAAATGACCACATATAGGCCATATAGAGTTCAAGACATGCGTACCCATTTATTATCAATGTTTGAACTTCGCGATATCTTACCTTTTCCTCGATCAAATATTCATAGTTCAACTAATAATAAGCTGAGAGATGACGAGAATACTTTAGAGAAAAAAAATATCAAAGTACCTACTTTTCTGCCAAATATCCAAACTTCTAAAAGAAAATGCCCGACTAATGGTGACGTTTTGTTAAATACTAAAGGATATGATTGTGGCCAAAAGCGCATTTGTAAACGAAAGATTATACAGATTCCAAGTATTTCAGAAGAATCTAAAAACAGAATTGGAGGGAATCAAAGATTAAACGGAGACGACATACTGTTCTTTGGAAAGTTGCTATCTGGTTGTTCTGATTATGTACCGCAAGATACTTTATATATCCAAAATTTAGATAAAATTCAAGCCATTCCAAAAACTAAAAAACATATACAAATCCTTCATAGCAGAGGCGCTTCATTCATATTTATGATTCATTAAACATTCATATACTCCATAATGATTATCAAATGTATTTACAACGTTTATTTCCATTTTATACAGTTGAACAAAACAATGTGCGGTTTCCAAGAGTTCATCATCAACAAAATGCTGATGATTGTGGTGTGCTGGCTATTGCATTTGCAGTTTCTTTATTATTTCGTCATAAACCTGAAACTATTGAATATGAGTATGACAATTTGAGAAAGCATTTGCTCAATATGTTCGAATCCCAGATAATAACTCCTTTTCCGATGACTAAGCATAGCGATCCACTACTTCCACTACCACTGGAAAAGATAGTAAAAAAAGAACATACAGCATATTTAAAACGAACACGCTTAGACAACAATGCTCAAACAGCGACCATTCAAAGTAAAAAAAAAAACGTATCGAAACAGCCTCAAATCTTGAAAAGTGAGCTACCAAAAGACGATAATACATATGTTCCGTTTAAATCTTCAATAGAAATATATATTCAAAATCTTACATATGAAATTCTGGTTGAGTCTATCGACAATCTTACAAACGAAACAGAGGCCAGGCACAGAGCTGAAAAAATGGTCAAGTGGTGTATGCAAGCAAGGAAAAATTATTATTCTGTCCAATTTAAAACTCTTCAAAGAATGATAAAAATGGCAGATTCACGTTTAAGAAATATGATTGATGATTCTGACATTGAGAATTTATGTGGAGACCCAGAGCATACCTCATCTTCTGAACGATATTTTTATGATCGAACATACAATTTTAATTATGAATCAGAAAAACCAAAACAAGTAAATGCTATATCAGTAAAAAGAAGGCATGAAGACAACGAACAAAATGAAATGATAATGGAAATCAAAAAGCAAAAAAAGTTTTCAGAGACTTTTGTTATAAATCCACAAGGTCAAGCAGTCAATATATTACCAATTGACACAAATAAAAAGGGTGTAAAATTTTGGAGCTGTGATTCTATTTGCACAGTATTGAAAGACCAAAAACTTTTTAATCTCTATAAAAATTTTCTCCAAATTTTAGTAACTCAGACGTTGTCAAGTTGTCCAAAATTTCTACAACAATGTTTTATTACGCATTCAGAAGATAAGTTAGGTCATTCATTTAGCTGTTATAGCAGTGAATATCCATGTAAATCAATCAGCTTCTCTCTGCATCTTTTATCACCTCATTACTCATCAATAAGGTCAATGTTACGATGTTTATACAGATTAAATGAATATTATAGAAAATTACTGAAATTGAGCCATGATTTAGATATGTCAAATATAAAATCATTATTAGAAGTTGAAAACGAAATGAAAAAACAAAATGTAGAATTTAGTACAAGTCATGAGATGGATTGCTTGACTGAAGATTCGATAATTGCAGAGAATAGTGCAGCGTTCAAAATTTACACAAAAAAAATGATGGATTTACCTAGAAATCATTGTAGATCTTGCCAACGATTACTTTTTGAACGTTCCTTAAAGAATATCAATAATTTTTATTTGCCAATTGTAAATCCATACTGGGATCAGATGGAAGAATTCTTCATCAATCATCCTGATGAAAAAGAGAGCGATTATATTTGTGATAATTGTCTAAAATATTTCCGAAAATCAGATATTCCTCCAACATGTATACTGAACAATTTACAGGACGGTAATGTTCCCGAAGAAATTAGAGAGTTATCAAACTATGAAGTAATGTTGATTCAACAAGCAAAAGCTTTTCAAGTAGTTCAAAGAGCTGGGACTGTACAAAAAAAAGATATGCCACATTCTTCAAGATATCAAATATCTAAGGGGCAGTGTTTTCATTTACCTCTACCACTTTCAGAAACTTTGGGAAAACTAGCTTCGAAATTCAACCCAATCAATACAAACCATGAGCTATATATACTAGTACGAAGTATTCCTACAAAAGCTAAAATTGTTTGGCAAAATTTAGTAAATTTAGAAAAATTATTCAAAGCTTTACAATGGTTACGTTTAAACAATCTATTATATAAAGACATTGTATTGCCAGACTCTGCTGAAGAGTTAATTCAATATTTAGAAAAAAAGGATGTTGAATATTTTGTTGAAACGAATGTCTCAGAAAACTTTGAAAATAATGAAGAAGCATTAGAAAACAATACTAGTACTGAAAAAAATAATATCGAAAATCCAGCTGAAGCTAATGCTCTCATCCGAAGTTCTAAAAGTAGAGAAACTACATTAACTGCCAGTGATGTTTTACAAAGCTCTAACCAACATGTAGAAAAAAAGGATGTTGAATATTTTGTTGAAACATATGTCTCAGAAAACTTCGAAAATAATGAAAAAGTATTAGAAAACAATACTAGTACTGAAAAAAATAATATCGAAAATCCAGCTGGAGCTAATGCTTTCATTCAAAGTTCTAAAAGTAGAGAAACTACTTTAACTGCCAGTGATGTTTTACAAAGCTCTAGCCAACATGTAGCTGAGGAAAATTCTCAATCACTTGACAGTGTAGAAACTACATTAACTGTCAGTGATATTTTACATAGTTCTAGTCAACGTGTACCTAAACAAAATTCCCAGTCTTCTACATGTTCTACATGTTCTACATGCTCTAAAAGTTCTAAAAGTTCTAAAAGTGGAAAAACAGCATCAACTGCCAGTGATGTTTCACAGGATTATAGTCTAGATAAACAAGGTGCTTTTCAGTGTTCTAAAAGTGCTTATATCAATGACAGCAAAACAAAATCTGAACAAGATGAAATAATACACTTTAATCATAGTTTATCAAAATACTTAGAAAATGATAATGATGAACTCCTTCTTTTAGCGAACGCCTATGATTGTGGTCAGAATGATAAAACTGCTATAAAAACTCAACATAGTTCCAATGATGACGAAACTGATAATGAAAGCCTAGGTGCACTTATTTCTGGTAAAAAAATTGAAAAAATTATCACCGAGTATGCAAATAAAAATTTTAAGCCAGATCTGAATGCAGAGGATAAAAATGAAACAGAGAATTTGAAGAAACGAGCTATGCTTACTCAAATAGATCATTCAGAATTAAACTACGAACAATATACAATATATCCTTTGTACGATAAACGAATAAATCAAACAGCTACAGACATTTATCAAATGTTGAAAATTCAAGACGATTCATTGGATTCAAGAGTAAAAACTTTAGATTTGCAGTGCTTTCCAAACCTATATCCTCGAGGGATAAATGGACAGTGCCAAGACCGAGCTAAGCAGGTTTGCGATCATGATTTTATAAAGCAAAAACTCTGTTCCCTTAAGCCACGATTCAGACTAGACCAGCAATATATATTTTATTTATTACAAAATGATAGTATTCGAAAATTAAAGTCAGGAATTTATCACATGTTAAATGTTACAAATCCACGTGACAGTTATACTGTAAAAAATTATTTAAACAAATTAAGTGAGGGTCTGTTAGAAAGTGAGTTAAGCTCTATATTTGAGCGTCTCCCAAACACAGAACAATTTTGGAAAAAGCCAAGAAATAATCTTAGGTGTATGATAAGAGAATATGGTCCAGCTACATGGTTTCTTACTCTAAGTCCAGCAGAGTATTTATGTGATGATTTAATTCAATATGTTCGTGAAATTAATGCTCCATTCTTAGACAAGATGTTACCGGGTCAAGTAATTGCTGCAGATCCTGTGTCAGTTTCTCGCTACATGGATCAAAAATTTCATGCCATGTTAGATTTCCTTAACTCAGAAAGTAATCTACTTGGAAAAATTAATCATTATTTTTGGCGACGGGAATATCAAGGCCGTGGTATTCAACATTTCCATATATTATTATGGGTTGATAATGCGCCTATGATAGGTGCAAACGAAATTGAAGAAATAGTTGAGTTTATCCAAAAATATGTGACTTGCAAAATACCAAATAAAAATTTGGCACCATTATTGCATCGTAGGGTAACGACTCATCAAAATCATCATCATAATGGTTATTGTATGAGGTCATCAAAAAATAAATACGGAAAAACGATTAAACGCTGTCGATTTGGATTTCCTAGACCTGTTACCGAGACATTTGTCTTACGTGATCCAGCAATCGCAATCGCAAATCACAGACATTCACGGTCTAAAAATAAACTATATGATCTCCCTAGAACCGAAGATGAAGGGAATATTAATGATTATAATCCTGTTATTCTTTCAGTTTGGGAAGGGAATGTGGATATTCAATATGTAGGTGAAACTTCCTCAGCCCTAACAGGGTATGTTACAAAATATATAACGAAACATGAGCGATCAAAAACTCAAACGATGGTCAATGATATTAACTCCACAGCACCATTGCTCACCAGATTATGGAATTTTGCTTTTCAAAGTTTAAATAATAGAGAAATTGGAGCTCTTGAAGCAGCAAATACATTATTAGGAACTTCTTTGAGTGGAACTGATAGTAATACAACAATAAAATGGTTGAATGTGAGACAAATTAGAGGGCGTAAAGTAAAACCGTTTGAGGAAATTAAAACATTGGATGAAGATTCAACCGATATTTTTGCCCCGTCTTTAATTGATGACCATTATCCTTCACGTCCTGTTGTTTTGGAAAATCTTTGTCTATATGAGTTTTGCAAAGAGTGGGACGTTGTTAGATCTGAGCCTGTGTCTGATAAAGTCGAGTATTATACACTCAAAATAAATGATCAAGGTAACCCTATATTATGGGTCAAAAAACGATCTCGAGGCTATTTAATCCATCATTGGATATACAATATAAAAACCCACCCTGAAGACTTTTACTTTTCATTACTATTTTTATTTAAACCTTGGAGAAACACTGATGAATTGAAAGATGGTTTTGAGACATTCGCTGATTCATTTAATGCTAAAAAAGATGAACTTCAAGAAGCGTGTAATTATTACAAACGTCTAGATGATTTTCAAGAAGGATTAGATCATATGCAAAAACTAATTGAAGAAAAAGAAAATGAAATTATCGGAAATAAACCTGAGGATCAACTAGAAGATCCAATAAATGATGGTATTACGGAAAAAGCTGCTGGTGAAGCGATGAAAGATTTTAAAGATATTGGTAATGCAGATGCAGAAGAAGAAGTTGATTTAGATGAACTGATCAGCGAGTTGAATGCTGATCAGCTAAGAGTCTTCCAGAAAGTGACTGATGTTTTTACGGATGATAAAGATGAACCTTTAAAAATTTATATTAGTGGAGAAGGTGGAACAGGTAAAAGCTTTCTAATCTACGTTATCAAAACTTGGATTCGAAAAACATTAAATCGTCAAATTGCAATTGCCGCTCCTACAGGCCTTGCTGCATTTGGTATTAACGGTATGACGCTGCATAGAATTTTTTCACTGCCGGTTCAGCATGGAGGTACACCAAAGTACATGGCTTTATCTGACGGTGCTCTTAAGGTATTACGTGAACAGTTAAGAGACATTGCACTAGTGATTGTTGACGAAATTTCAATGGTTTCTAATGTTACGTTAATGTATGTAAATCGCAGATTGAATGAAATTTTTAATACTTCTGATGAATTAAATGGATGGTTCGGTAAAAAACATATCCTATTTTTTGGAGATCTAATGCAACTTATGCCAGTTGCTCAAGACGCAGTTTACATGGATTTATCATCCGATGATATGAAAAAATGTCTTGAATCTATGGGACATTTTAATATTTGGAAACAATTGGTTGAATATGATGAACTTACTATAAATATGCGTCAGCGAAATGATGATGCCTATGGGAAACTTTTGTCTCGATTGAGAGTTGGATTTATGACGAAAGAAGATGTTCAGCTGTTAAGCACTCGGAATATAAATTTAGATATATTCCCTGTTGGTGACAGACTCGATGAACTGTGTAATTATATACAAAAATTGCCTTCATCTGCTGTATGCTTGTTACCAACTAATGAAATGTGTGATGCAATAAATTCTGCTATGTTAGACAAAATAAAAACACAAGAAGTATATAATCTCTGTGCAAATGATACCGTCGATTGTAAGCCTATTTATCGAAAAAATGCAGAAAAAGACTTAGCTAACAATGAATATGATGCTAGTCGATCAGCTGGTTTAGCAAAAAATATAACAATTAAAATCGGTGCGCAAAAATCATGATTAGGCGAAATATTGACTACACATTAGGCATGGTCAATGGTGCACTTGGTACAGTTGTATCTGTTTCAAAGAGTATGGATGGTAAAAACTTGCAATCAATTGTCGTTAAATTAACTAAAGGAGGCCATGATTGTATAGTTGAAAGAATAGATGTGAAATTCCAGTTGTCTGATGGAGTGTTCGTAATACGTTCACAATTTCCTATTCGTGTTAGTTACGCAATGACAATACATAAATCTCAGGGAGTTAGTTTAGAGTGCGCTATTGTTGACGTCGGTGAAAAGTCTTTTGCCAAAGGTATGACTTACGTTGCACTTTCGCGAGTTACAACATTAAATGGTTTGCATTTAATAAATTTTGACCCATCAAAAGCAATAGCAAGTCAGCAAGCAATCGAAGAATACAATCGTTTGCGGAAAATTTATAAACCTGATTTGAAAGAAATTCCAATTTCGAATAGAAGTTTTCCGAAAAATTTTGATACCAAGTGGTGTTTCAAATCATTTTTGGTTGATATAGAATGTGAAAAAAAATCCAAAGTTATCGACACGCTGTCTAATGTACATGGATTATCTAATGATAATGGTTCATCGAGCTATGTAAACTCTGTGATGCAATGTATATTACACTCAGAAGTTATAAATGAGTCATTAAAAAACATTAGCAACTCACACCATTCGGTAGTAGCTAAATTTTTCAATGAGTACATTTCAAAAATGACTTCTTCAGCAGATGAAATTAAAACATTTGTTGGTGAAGCGTTCAACCATAATAACGAAGATGATCCTGCTAAATTTTTAACAGCACTCTGTACAAAAGATCATGTTCTTACCAAGCATTTAGGCCATGAAGAAAAGTATTTAGAAAAATGTGAATCCTGTTCATACGTAAATGTCTCATTGTCAAACCAGTACATTATAAATCTTTTAATACCAAATGGAAATAACACTTTCACATTACAAGAACTTATAAATCAATCGTTCTCATTGTGGCACGAAGGAACTGGTACATGTCTAGATTGTTTAACTTCAACGAAAATTTTTAGAAAATTAGAAATTCTTAAGACAAATGATGTTGTTGTTTTAAAGGTCAACTCTTTGTCAATGAATCAAAATGGTCGATTGCAAAACAATTATTGTTCGATAAAAGGGATACCCACATCTAAAGTAGAAATTTTTAAATCTATATATAAAGTTAATTACGCTATATTCACTGATAGCGGTAGATCAAACCAACATTTCATAAGTTATATCCGTAATAAAAATCGTTGGATAAAAATTGATGATCAGTTTGTTACCAATGAATCTTGGCCAAGAAATGCAAAAAATTCTTATATTTTATTTTTAAAACGTACTCAAAAGGGTACAAAGCTCACTAAATAAATTTTAAATAACGATTCACGATCTGGAAGTATGATACGTTGTTATTTTTTATTTGTGAACGATTAAAAGACTTTACAAAAAGATATGATATCACACAAAAAACAAAAATAAATTTTTGTACAAAAAGGAGAGTCAAGTATTCGAAATTAATTTTTATTTAAACATACAAAAAAAGAGGATATCAAAAAAGTCAAGTACAAAAGTACATATTTCTTTACAAATCATTGACCCATATGAATAGTCTTAACTTTTGACAAAATTTTATACTTGACCCCGCCCGGTTCTTCCCAAATAAAATTTCAAGTCTTTCACACAAATGTAGGCTCAATAAAAAGTGAAAGAAAGAAGTAATTTAACTGTATCAAATTAATTAACACGCATATGAAAAATATGTATATAATACTGAACTATCATACTTAGCTAACTACTGGTGATAATATTTCTCCACGTATACTTCGTTTTTCTCCATAATTAGTCTGAATCTCTCGCAAATTAAACCATACGGAGAAATGTGTAAAAAAAATTTTTCTCCAATTGTTCGTGATCAGCCAAAAAATGACGTCAGTAAAATAGTTCTGAAAGTAAAATGTGGGGGCATTTCTAATGTGTATGAAACTACAGATGTATGTATGATGATACACCAGTATCATACTTACCAACACTGGTCAGTATAAAGCGGTGTGTTTACATGCTAGACTTCTAAATTCAATGCAAAATCTAGCATCACTATTCACTAGATATGACCAGAATATATTCAGTAATATCTAGGTAAAATATAATAGTAATTACCTAGTGATATGAATTCTTTCTACTAGAACTTGCATGAATAATCTAGCTTGTGGACACACCACCTTACATGGGGAAAATCCAGTGAAATCGTAGAGCAACAACATCATTAATGTCGTCGTCAATATATATTATAAACAATTATAAAAGTGTGTAGGCTTAAAATTTTATTTGGGAAGAACCGGGCGGGGTCAAGTATAAAATTTTGTGAAAAGTTAAGACTATTCATATGGGTCAATGATTTGTAAAGAAATATGTACTTTTGTACTTGACTTTTTTGATATCCTCTTTTTTTGTATGTTTAAAAAAAAAAAATAAAAATTAATTTCGAATACTTGACTCTCCTTTTTGTACAAAAATTTATTTTTGTTTCTTGTGTGATATAATACTATATAAATATTTTCCATTATATTCCCCCTGTCTAAAATATATATACAACGGTCAACGGCTGAATTTTTAAACCCTTTTTCCTTGAGTGTTTCTTCTAAAATTTCAAACCAACACCTAGCTGCTTGTTTTAAACCATATAATGCTTTATTTAATTTACATACTTCGTTTTTATTTACTTTTATGCCTTCTGGTACATGCATATAAATATCTTCTTTTAATTTACCGTTTAAAAATGCCGTCTTTACATCCATATGATGTATCAATAATTTATTTTGATTCGCGAAGGCTAAGATGAATCTAAAGCTTGTAATTCGAGCAACGGGGGCAAATGTTTCATTGTAATCAGTTAAATATTCTTGGCTAAAACCTCTCGCGACTAATCGGGCTTTGTATTTATACGGATTTCCGAATTCATCATTTTTAATATTATATACCCACTTACAATCTACAATATTTTTACCCTTTGGTCGATCAACGAAGACCCAAGTGTTATTTAATTTTAAAGAATTTAATTCATCACCCATTGCTTCTTCCCACTTACTTCTATCTTTTCTTTTTGTAATTTCTTGATAATTTTCTGGAATTTTACATATAGCGGATTGTGCATAAATTAAATATTCTGGAATATCATTTTTATTGTAATTAACCTTTTCCAGTTTTTCAAGACGACTACTTTTTCTTAAATTATTATCTTTTGTATTATTTTTATTTAAATCATTAAATTGTTTAATATTAATTAGTTTTTGTCTTTTCATGCTTAACTCATTTTCATTTTCATTATTATTTATATACTTATTGGTACTTATTCCATTCAAATTATTGTCAATATTATTTTCATTATCGTTATTATTATTTTTCATATTTTCATCATTTAAATTTTTATTATATTTATTATTATTTGTTTCAACCTCACTCGTCAGTGATGGTTCATGTAATTGCGGAGTACCCGTCGGTGACTCCATGAGTGTGCCATTACTCATTTCACGAGACCCAAAATCATAATTTAATTCACCTGATTTTTCATCAGATAGTGGCCTAGATTTTTCGAAATTTGTCTCATCTGCAATTACATCTCTTACAACATCAAATTTACCAGTTTCAATATTCCAAATTTTATAACCATTAGATTCATAACCAACCATTATACCTTTATATGATTTTTCATCAAATTTTGTTTTTCTTAATTTATTATGTATATACAATGTTGACCCAAATACTCTTAAATATTTTAAAACAGGCTTTTTACCATGCCACATTTCATACGGTGTTTTATTTTCTTTTAAAGCTTTAGTCGGTGTAATATTAATTAATTTAGTTGCTGTTAAAACCGCCTCACCCCAAAAAGATTTATCTAACTTTGCACCTGACAACATCGCGCGAGCTTTTTCTCCTATTGTTCTTATCATTCTCTCAGCTAGGCCATTTAATGATGGTGTATACGCCACGGTTTTATGATATGTTATTCCTTTATTAACGCAAAATTCTATCATTTCATTGGATAAATATTCCCGGCCATTATCAATATATAAATTTACTGCTTTTAAATTAAAATGAGATTCGCTCTTTGAAATAAAATCTTTAAACATATTAAAAACATCTGATTTATTTTTGATTAAATATGTTACGCAATAATGTGTAAATTCGTCAACAAAAATTACAAAGAAATTTTTATCATCAATTGTTGATGGTTTATACGGTCCTCCTACATCTGAATGAATAATAAATAATGGACGCTTTACATACTCTTTATTTTTAAATCTATTAAACGGCAATCTAGCTTGTTTTCCATTAATACACGCTTCACATAAATTTTCATCCGGTTTTATATTCGATATTTGCTCTATATCATTTATCATATTATTATTTATTAAATTTAAAAATTTGTCTTTGCTAATATGTCCTAATCGACGATGCCAAAGACTATAATTATTACTTTTACTTGCATTATATACCCGGTTATTTATTTTATCAAAAATTTTAAATATTGTAACAAATAAATTCTTTTGTGACTCACCCTTCATTATCACCTTACCACCTTTCAGTACTTCAAGATTACCATTTTTAAAAATTATCTCCATATTACTTGCCATTAATTTACTGACAGATAATAAATTGTGATGTAATTTTGGACAATAATATACATCATGAAGGACACCTGATTCACCCATATTAGTTATTATATTTAAATCTCCTTTCTTCGTGGCCAAAAGATGTTCACCATCTATGGCACTAAATATTTTAATTGGCGAGTCAATGTTTTAAAATCTCTTGTAAGGTCAATTCTATTTATAAAATGATCTGTTGAACCGGAATCCAGAATAAAAGTAATTTGATTTTTATCATCATTTACACATTCAAAACTTCCAGCCATACAAGCGAATTTTTCAAAAAAATCTTCTGATGTTGATTGTTGAGGTCTTTGAAGATAACTTGCTGATTGTTCATTATTATTATTATCATTATCATTATTGTATTTATTGTTATTATAATTTCCATTACGATTGTTGTTCAAAATGTTTCGCTGATTATTGAAATTATTATTATTATGACGAGTGTAAAAATCGTTATTGTTACGATTGTTGAAATTGTTACGATAATTAAAATTATTGTTATTATTGTTATTACGATTATTGTAATTGTTATTATTATAATTGTTATTGTTATTTTGTCTTTTTATATGATAACAGTCTTTTTGAAATGATTTGTTTTACCACAATGAAAACATTTTTGCATGTGTTTATTTTTAAAATTTGATTTACTTGAAGGGTTGAATTTATTAATATTATCATTACTTTGACTTTGATATTTTGGGTTGAATTTACTTTTAAAATTTCTTTTATTATTTCTTTTAAAATTACTTTTACTAATTTGGGTATTTAGTGCTTTTGAGCTTGTATCAGTTGATTCATTTACTATCATCATTTCATGTTGTAATAATTTTTTTTTTACCACTTCTAAAGTCAAATCTTTTTCATCTGTATTATTCAGTGAAATTCTAATTGGCTCATATGTTTTTGGCAATGATTTGTACAAGTAGAGAATTTTATCAGTATCACTCAAAATCCCCCCAGCATTAATTAAGTCAGAAATCATTTCATCAAAAGTTATAAAATGCTGATTTAAATCTGTATTTTCTTTTATTTTAAAGGTCATTAATTTTTCGTGTGGATACATTTTTCTTGCAGGATTTTTACTTTCATATTTTTCATCTAATTTCTCAAATATTTTTCTGACTGTAATAATATCTTTAACTGTTGAATAAATTACATCATTTAAATAGAAACCGATGAGTAATCTGGCTTTATTGTTTTTATTAAGCCATTTTTCATTGGGGATTTCCGGTTCTTCTTCATCAACTACTTCCAAATATCTTTTTGATTCAAGAACGGCTCTAAAACGACTTTTCCATATTGAATAACCGCTTCCATCAAATACTTTCATAGTTTTATTAAATACCTCCATTATTTATATATATTTTTATTTGTTCAATGATTGACTTGAGGGAGAGAAAAAAATTTTAATTTGAATGTCCAAAAAAAAATTTTTATTACAAAAAAAATTATTTGAATTTATTAATTTTTCCAAAAAAAATTTTAATCAAAGCGAGAAAAAAAATATCTCATATTGATGGTTTTTATTTATGTCTTTGTATACGCTGCACTATAGCTTGTCTATATGTATATATATCTATATATTTGTTTTTCAACGTTACCAGGTAGTTGTCCCAAAAAAAAAACTTCATATTCACACAATATCCTCACACACACAAACAAAAAAAATATTTTCACTTTTATTTTCTTTTATATATATTCAAACACAAAATCAAAGTTATCTTTAAAAAAATTGTTTATTAATAAAAAAGATTTCTATAGGAATAAAACCAAAAAAAAATAAATGATTATTTTTGTTTTAATAATCTTTAATTTATCAATATCAAAAGTTTATATTGTTTTTAATTTTTACTTTTCAATTTTTGTCAAAAAAAAATTTAGTATTTAATTATTCATATTTTCTCTTTCTTTAAACAATAAAAAAAAAAATTAATTCAAAAGTTATTTGTAACACTTTCCTTTTCTTTTTTGTCTTCTTCCTTTATCAAACACTTTAACACAAGTCACTGTTTTTTTTTTTTTTTTTTTTTAATTTATAAACGATATCTTTCAGACTCAGCTGTAATATACTTTTAAAATGTTTTTATTTTATTTTATTTTTATTTTCAAACACAGCGGTGTAAACCAAGGCACGTAGCCTGGGCCCATAACCTATTAGATTTATTGATTTAAATATTGTTAAATTATTATTTTGTTGGTGGATGAGGAATTGAATTAAGGAATATATTTTAGGATTAATTAATTTAATCAAAGTATTTTTAATGTATTTATCAAAGATTTAATTCAAATTAAAGAATCTAAGTAAAGGGATGATCTTGTCAATGCGAAGCTTCAAGTAAGACAGACAGACTTAGACTGACGCTTTTACAAAATATTATTTTTCATCTAAATTTCCTTTTTGCCTTTTTCAATATCCTTGAAAAAGAGAAATCTTCTAAAATATGTTTCAAAAAACAACGCAACATACTTTAACACTTAAACGTAATAAAAATAAATATGTTCACCCTTATACCTGAGTTCCCAACATGCGTTTTACCTTTTACTTCGTTTTTACCATTACCCTCTTGTTCAAAGTCTACCGACAAGTAAAAAATTAAATATGTTTTTCAAACAAATAGAAAAAAAATAATGAAACATTTTACGATAATTCATTCAAGCAGTTACATTTTAATCTGATGATGCATTTGAATTAAAATACTTGATAGGTATCGGAGGTGGACAAGGTTTTGGTTCTTGATTTAATTTTTGTTAATGCTAAATGAGCAGCTTTTCTTTTTGCTTCATTTTTTTTTTTGAGGTGATGCAACAGAGCTTTAGTCTTGCATAGTAACTTGATTAAGTGGATAAAAGATCGGATGAATTACTTTTATTGTAAATAATGGATCATGCTGTGGCATTTCATAATTGTTCATATTTTGGAAATGAATTTTTTTTATGACAGTTTATGTCAATTTTTTCTTTGGTAATCATTTATTTATAATTATAATCTAACTATTATAATACTACAAATTTATTTTCTTGTAGATTATTTTTGATTCAGAAATTGCAATAGAAACTTTTTATTTGAGAATTTTTTTATAACAATTTTATATTTATAAAATTTTATTTTATTTTATATATGTAATCATACTATTATTTTTAATAAATTATTATGTCATTTGATTTTAAATTAAAAAATTATTTTTTTATTCTAAAATATTTCATTCAAAAATTTTCTAAACTTTTATTTTGAAAAAGATTTTGTACCTGTTTAGTTTTAATGATGGAGCACATCAATTTATAATAGTTAATATTTTGAGTTATGCTTTCGCGAATTATTGAAAATTTCTAATAATATACATACAATCTACGTTATAGCTACTACATAAAAATTTATTCAGTATAAATTGATAACAATTTAAAAGTAAATGTAAAATATATCTTGTAAATTATATTTAAAGCTAGCAACAAAAATTTAATTCTGTAAAATGCTTTACTCAAAAAAACAATTGACTACAGAATATATTTTGAATTTGTATTATAACCAAACAAAATTCAGTGCAAGTTTATTTTCAAATATTCAATTTTTCATTAATTGTTGATTATATTTTCATACAAAAATCGAATAATTTTTTTAATCTTTAGATTGTTCAAATACTTGCTCACAATAATATTTACCACTATTAAATTTATATCTGTAAATAACAACAAAATCTTTTTTCTATAACATTATTAATAAATTAATAAAAGATAACTGAATTATTATAATTTATTTTTTATATGTATATTAAACCTATTCAAAAAAAAAAAATATTTTTTTTTTTGGCCTCTAATGCATGAAAATTTTTGTTCTCAATGAAAATGACAAAATAGATTAAAAAATTTTTTTTTCCGATTTTTATTGAAACGTCACAATGGCATAATTGATTTTTATTGGAATAAATCACGACCAAAGCGCGGTGTCAACTGAAAACAGTCATAACTTGGCCAAATTTGAAGATATAGACGTCATATTGTGCTTGTTTTAAAGGTTATAAAAAACCAATTTCAGCGCCATTTATAAATAAATTTTTTCTTTACACACATAATTAGTACATAAATAGCTCGTAACTCTAAGCCTCAGTCAATCAGGATTACATAATAAATGAAAAAAATATGCCAGCTTATCAATTTTTTTTTTTAATTTTCAGTAAGTGAAAAATTTTATATTGATCTACTTACGGTTTATTTATAATTAAATATTAATCTGACAAAAAAAAAAAATAAGATGTAATATGTTCCTCCTTTAAAGACCTTGAAAATGCAATTTTTTTTTAAAGATTATCGTCATAAACAAAATACTTATATGCAATGTAATTACCAATTAATTCAAAAAGTAGCATTTGGTAACGACAATTGTGTGTTTTTCGAATGAAACAGAAATAGTAGCATAAAAAATCATTAAAAATTAGTTGTAGAGTTTTTTATAACCTTTAAAACAAGCACAATATGACGTCTATATCTTTAAATTTGGCCAAGTTATGACTGTTTTCAGTTGATACCGCGCTTTGGTCGTGATTTATTCCAATAAAAATCAATTATATCGTTGTGACGTTTCAATAAAAATCGGAAAAAAAAAATTTTTAATCGATTTTGTCATTTTCATTGAGAACAAAAATTTTCATGCACTGGAGGCCAAAAAAAAAAATATATTTTTTTTTTGAATAGGTCTAATGTATATATAGACCGTTAAAAAAAATTTTTTTCTTCATCTAAAGTAACACACATCATTATTTTCATTTTTCATGTCGTCATCGACTTTGAATATTTTCCATTTAAAATACATGTAAGCAGTGTGTTTATTTTATATTTTTGTTATAACTTTATCAATTTTGCTGAGATTTGGTAATACCATTCGAAAGCTCAAAAGCTTTGAAATACATATTGAAAAAATTTTAATCATCTGTTTCGCGGCTAGATTGGCTAGATCTGGGCATATATATTCAGGCATATAAGATATAGTGTCTAAAGCTCAATTAAGCTTTTTAATCATCTTGAATTGAAATATATTGATTATTTCGAAAGTTATGATTTTTTGAAACACCTAACCGAAAACAGCATTCATTCGTTTATAAAAAAATTGCACAAATAACATTGTTTTTTTTCAGTGTTTCAAAAAATCATAACTTTTATAATAATCAATATATTTCAATTCAAGATGATTATTTGAAAAGCTTAATGAAAAAGCTTTAGACACTATATCTTATATGCCGAATTTTTAATTTTATATGAATGCCCAGAGGTCTTCGAATAAATAAATTATCGTTTGTTTAGAAATAAACGTTTACGTAGTTTTCTAGCCGCGAAACAGATGATTAAAAATTTTTTTTTTCAATATGTATTTCAAAGCTTTTTTTTTGAGCTTTCGAATGGTCGTATTACCAAGTCTCTAGCTCAAAAATTGATAAAGTTATAGACAAAAGTATAAAATGAACATTCTGCTTACATGTATTTTAAATGGAAAATATTCAAAGTCGATGAGCGACATTGAAAAAAAAAAAAAAAAAAAAATTGAAAATAGTAGATGGTTTGTCTTGTTAAATACCAAGATTTTAGGGGGTGGGAGAAACAAAAAAAAAATTTTTTTTTTTTTTGAAACGGTCTAATATATATATAAATCGATGTGTCAGTAATATCAATTTTTCTTGAGATAATTAATCTATAAAAATTTATTGTTTTTTATTTTAATTTCGTACAACATTTAAATTAGTGTATAAAGTTGAAAAATCATAACCGGATTACTTATTGGACAACCCAATATTGCCCTATAAAATAATCCTGCTAGATATGTAATTAATGTAACCCTGTTTATCCTTCTCACTTAAGACAACAATAGAAGGGTAGGGAGATGTATTCGCGTAATGTAGGGAGAGGTAAAAAGAAAGCTGAAAAATACGCGAAAATAGTACACAAATTAAACACAAATAATTCATAAAACTTAAGTCAAACACAAATAACAGAATGTTAAATAAGATGGTAAATTTATTATTAAAATACCACAACTTTACCAATAGTATTGATGTTGAGTAAAAGATAGTTTAATTTGGACTGACGTGGACCGTGAGATAATTGACGGACTTGTGTAACACTGAATTTACAATAAAAATTATACCGAAGATCATTTTTACATATGTTTAATTTAACAATTACATAAACGCTTTACCGTATTTTACAGATCGTAGTTAAGACCAAATTTATGATCACGAGGTCGTTGATTTTTATATTTGAAATAATTAATTATTTTTAGTGGGCAATTTATTGCTTAAATCAGCCCACTATGATTTACCTCATTCAATATTTATTTGATTGAATAATTCAACACAAAGCTTGCACTTGAATTTAAATAAAAAGAACAAGACAACTTAGACCATGCGGTCAGAATTTATTACAAGTTAAATCCGAGATAATTTTAATAAGTTTAAATTCATAATTTACGTAACCAAGTATTACGTAAATATAATTAAAAATATTTAGGTGAAATAAATCATTAAAATATTGAATAAGTATAACTTACAGTTTTTCGGCTGGCGGTTCTTGAAATTATTCTAAGACCTTTTACAGCAAATATTAAAAGCGGTCAGCACCCGTATTCACACGGCATTACAATTTAGGGTTTTTTTCCTCCCTTGGTGGCGCTTGTAAAGCTTTTGTATGTGAAATCTGTATAAAAAAATTTTATCAGCGCCATCAGTGGAAAAAAAAGCCCTAAATTGTATAAAATTTGCCCTGTGAATTCGGGTGCAGAGCTGGAAGAGCTGGTAGTCACTGGATCAGAGATCCCAGCGAACTGGTCGATATATTGGGTCAGTAGCACAAGCCAACCGTAGGGTGGGTCGGGAATATTCGGGGGTGCTCGGGGATGCGTTTGCTCCCTTAAATGTTACCCTTAAAATTCATAAGATAGAGCTAGGGGTATCCAATTGGACCCTGAATATATAATTTTATAAAATATAATTTATTTAAAATAAAAAAAAGTTCTGCGCTTACCGCAGGACATTACAAAGTATTATGTCAGTAATATCAATTTCTCTTGAGAGTAATAATTTATAATAATTTATTGTTTTTTATTTTGTAAAATATTTAAATTAACTAGGGCATACCCGCGCTTTGCGCGGTTTTTTCGTGAGTTTTTTTTGAACCAAAAATTATAGTCAAAATAATACTAAAAATAATAATACAGATAATTTGTTCAGTTCGTTAATATTTAAATAAATTGAGAGAATTCAAAGAGAACCCTATTACCTCGTGAATTCAACTACTGATAATAGCTAAATACAGGCAAGGGTGAATAAGAAGTCTCTGGGAGCCTAGGTTTTTTCGTCACTGAATTTTATAGAATGTTGATTTACTTAGAAAACGATGAGAAATGATTATTTTGTAAGCCTCATATGTATTGCTTTAATTTTCTTCCACCCCATACGTATTGCTTCAATTTTTTTTGACCCCATACGTATTGCTTTAATTTTTTTCAGCCCCATACGTATTGCTTTAATTTTTTTTGACTCCATACGTATTGCTTTAATTTTTTTTGACCCCGTACGTATTACTTTAATTTTTTTCAGCCCCATACGTATTGCTTTAATTTTTTTTGACCCCATACGTGTTGCTTTAATTTTTTTTGACCCCATACGTATTGCTTTAATTTTTTTGACCCCGTACGTATTACTTTTTTATTATTTTTTTTTTGACCCCATGTACTTTAATTTTTTGACCCATACTTTAATTTTTTTTCAGCCCCATACGTATTGCTTTAATTTTTTTTCAGCCCCATACGTGTTGCTTTAATTTTTTTTGACCCCATACGTATTGCTTTAATTTTTTTGACCCATACGTAATGTATATTCAATTTTTTTTGACCCCATACGTATTGCTTTAATTTTTTTCAGCCCCATACGTATTGCTTTAATTTTTTTTGACCCCATACGTGTTGCTTTAATTTTTTTTGACCCCATACGTATTGCTTTAATTTTTTTGACCCCGTACGTATTACTTTAATTTTTTTTCAGCCCCATACGTGTTGCTTTAATTTTTTTTCAGCCCCATACGTATTGCTTTAATTTTTTTTGACCCCGTACGTATTACTTTAATTTTTTTTGACCCCATACGTATTACTTTAATTTTTTTTGACCCCATACGTATTGCTTTAATTTTTTTCAGCCCCATACGTATTGCTTTAATTTTTTTTCAGCCCCATACGTGTTGCTTTAATTTTTTTTGACCCCGTACGTATTACTTTAATTTTTTTTCAGCCCCATACGTATTGCTTTAATTTTTTTTGACCCCATACGTATTGCTTTAATTTTTTTTGACCCCGTACGTATTACTTTAATTTTTTTTGACCCCATACGTATTGCTTTAATTTTTTTCAGCCCCATACGTATTGCTTTAATTTTTTTTAACCCCATACGTATTGCTAATATTATTCTATCACGTTAAAAAAATGAAAAAAACTAATTTTTAAAAGCTTTATATAAAATACTAAATAACGATCATCAAGAAATAAATTTAAATTGATCAATTAAGAAAATAAAAAATAACAAATTTAAAAAAAAAAAATAAAAAAATAAATAAATCACACTATTTCAGCTAATTTCACAATAAACAAAAAAAATAATAACAAAGTAAAAACCTTTCAACGTGAAGTTAGCTGAAATAAAGTGATTTTTTTATAAAGGATATATGGAATGTTATGCTGGTAATATCAATTTCTCTTAACAAGTAGTTTATGAAAATATTTTTCTTCATTTTGATTTTGTAAAAGATTTAAATTAATTTATGAAAATATCATGTCTATAATATTGATTTCCTTCAAGTGTGAATATCGTTTTTTTCTATTGTAATTTCTTTCATGTAACGATGAGTCATTTTGAGAATGACAGATGTGTTTTTTTTATTCAAGTTTTTATAAAGCATTGAAATTGAGAAATTTATAAAATAAAAAAGATAGTCAAGTTCCCCAAGGTGCACCCTAAGTGTTCCGTAGGATTTTTTACTTTTTTTCTTGCTGTTTACAAAAATCTTGTAGAAAAACAATCTGTGACACTACATATCGTTAAATAAAAAAGAAAATAAACGACCGAAAAATTTGAAAAAAATATCGTAGAGTCTACAGATCAAGCGTCGTCGATTAAAACATTGCCGGAATTGATCGGTCAATATTTGGAATTGGGCCATGTCCAAAAATGGGCATATTAAATCTGATAAGGCCCCAAAATTGGAAATGAATATTTCGATTGCTTTTGGCCAAAAAAATTAAAAGAAAAAACTTTTATTGCTGACTTGGTATTTTATATGCGTTAAATTTACTAAATTATTATTTTATTTATTGATTATTAATGTTATTGATACCAAGACGTAACACAGATGTTTATGAAAATATTTTTCTTCATTTTGATTTGGTAAAAGGTTCAAATTAATCTATGAAAATATCATGCCTATAATATCAATTTCCTTCAAGTGTGAATATCGTTTTCCTTAATTAATTTTTCATTACATAAAAATAATATCAATTTCTCTTATGTAAAGATGAGTCATTTTTAGAATAACATATGTTACGTACCAGGCTAATTAATTTATATTATCTATGAAAAAATGATCATACAGTTGCTGAAGCAACTGTGCCTTCCCTGCGGGGGGAATTTTAATTTCTTCTTTAATATATATCGAAATTTGTGACTACAAATTTATTTCATTCTCTATCGTTACAACGATTATTGTTACAACTAAAATTTATTTAATTTTCATTCATTTTGCTTGTTCCTTCTAATGGGTCATCTCCATGTCCAGAATCGCTTTCTTCTAACCTTTTAAACTCTCCGTTTTTATTCATTTTGTTGTACTATGATTTTAGCCTGTCAATGTTAAATATTTATTACGAAATTGTCGAGTTCGATTGTATTTATTTTATTTACTTTTTTCTCTCGGTTGAATCAGGATTTAACGTTTTAGTTGTTGCTGAAGTCGTCGTTATATTTTTAATTTTTTTATATTAATTTATTTTCAATTCCTTTGATGCTATCACATCACCCTTTTTTCGCTAGAAATTTTCTGCCTCTTCATTCCATAAAGTTAGTCCAATCTAAAATATATTTCTTTTGGTAAAATTATTATCTTTGTTTAGTTTAATCAAACTTTTTTTCATTTAAATTTTATTTTACTTCATAATCACTGTCGTCTTCTAATGTTATTGTTCTTTATTTTAATAACCGTACTGACATTGCATATATAAATTCCACTTTATTTATTGCTATTATGATTGCGATGATATCTAATTAATGTCATTATTATTATTGAATAGTTCTCTTTTTTTTTTTTTTTTTCGCTAAAATTATTTTGCCTGCAAATGATTTAATTGGTAGATGTACAATTTCTTGTATTTTTTTAATCTCGAAATTAATTATTGGTATATTTTCATTTTCCTCATCGTCATCGAATTTTATACTAGCTTCTACTGGTATCATTATTTATTTATTATTTATTGATGGGTATTGTTCATTAATTTTTCTTACTAATCCTCCAATGATCGTATATATTTTGTTTAACTTGAATATTTAATAATTTATCATGTTAATAATTTTTTTTTAAATCTTTTTGTTGAAAAATCTTGTTGTTAAATATGATTTTTCCATCATATTTTGCTATACTTTTCTTTTTTGTTTACTAATATTTTCCTAATATTTTCTTATCATTATCGTATTTTTCTTTATATTCAGTGATTTTTCTATATTTTCGTTTATTCGTTTATATATTCTTTATTTTTCTATATTTTTCTTCATTTTCCATATTCATCTTGTTTAGATTAATTAAGGGACTTAGAAAATTTTCGGGAAGGGGGGGGGGCATAATTGATATGTTCCCTTATTTATCGTTTTTTTTTTTTATATTCAGTCACTTTTCTATATTTTCAATTATATTTACCGATTTTTCTTTGATATTTTCCTATATTCTCCTTTATATTTACTGATATTTTCCCAAATTTATCGTTTTTTTCTTTATATTCAGTCACTTTCCTATATTCTCTTTTATATTTACTGATATTTTCCCATATTTATTATTTTTTTTCTTTATATTCAGTCACTTTTCTATATTTTCGTTTATATTTACCGATTTTTCTTTGATATTTTCCTATATTCTCCTTTATATTTACTGATATTTTCCCATATTTATCGTTTTTTTCTTTATATTCAGTCACTTTCCTATATTCTCCTTTATATTTACTGATATTTTCCCATATTTAACGTTTTATTCTTTATATTCAGTCACTTTTCTTTATTTTTCTTTATATTTACTGATATTTTCCCATATTTATCGTTTTTTTCTTCATATTCAGTCACGTTTCTATATTTTCCTTTATGTTTACCGATTTTTCTTTGATATTTTCCCATATTTATCTTTTTTTTCTTTATATTCAGTGAGTTTTCTATATTTTTCTTTATATTTTCCATATATATCGTATTGGTTAAGATTAAGGGACTTAAAAAATTTTTTGGGGGGTGTCTACCATGGTTGAGATTAAAGGACTTAGAAAATTTTTTAGGGGGGGTGTCTACCATGGTTGGGGGGGGGGGTCCAGAAGAAAAGCGAAAACAATAAGAAATTAAAATTCCCTAATAACAAAAAAAAGAAGAATGATTAACAAAAATAATAATAATATAATATTTAGAAAATAATATAAATTAATGAGCCTGACATTTAACTTGTTTTTTTATAATCCTCTTGTTTTGTTATTCCCTACAGGGTAACGGGTTAGGAGAGAATGTGTAATATGATTGTACCTTGTTGTTATGAAAAATCCAAAATCAATTTGTATAGAGCGTGTCAATCCGGATGGTCGCCTGATGATGTTGATAATTTTGAATAATCCAATAGGTAAGACAAACTCGAAGCACAGACAACACTCCGGAGAAAATTTACAGTCAATATTTAGGATTTAGGAAGGGTGAAATTTTGTAGGAATAATAATTTTTGTCACAGTTATTTATTACTGTTTTAATTCACTGATAATATTGTTTATTTATTATAAAATTTGGAAGAAATGAACTTATTTTTATTTATTTTTCAATCGATTTAACTGATTAATTACTTTCATTATAAATTCAATAGATTTTTTTATCAAGTATTTAGTTCAGTAAAAATGATTTTAATTTAAATTAGACGTTAATCAAACCAAAGTTATCACGAGAGTGACGCTCCTTAAAAATTAAAAATCAAAAATTCCCATTAAATTATAAACTAAGGTAAGAATTCAAAAGTGGTACCATAGCTGAACCAATCGAATTTAAGGGTTCCCATGGTAGTCAGCATTTATTATTTATTTAAACATTTTATTTATAATAATTTAATAATTTTAACGGATGTAAAATCTCGAGTTGCAAAGGTGACTTTGAAATATGCTTGCAAAATAATTTTAAATGAAAAATATGATGTTGTGAGAGATAAAAGTAGAATGTTGGTTTTGCTTAAAATGAATAAAAATAATTTTAAAAATAAAAAGAAAAAACTTTTATTGCTGACTCGGTATTTTATATGTGTTAAATTTACTAAATTATTATTTTATTTATTGATTATTAATGTTATTGATACCAAGACGTAACACAGATGTTTTTTTTTTTTTATTCAAGTTTTTATAAAGCATTGAAATTAAGAAATTTATAAAATAAAAACAGTAAATTCTTTTTCCAAATATAAGAATTAATTTCATTTTGAATTTTGTAGATATGAAAAAAACTATAAATATATCTCAATTATAATAATAACATGTGTGTGTGTAAATATTTTCCATACATATCGATCAGAAAAGGAAAAATAATTATTAAAAAAAGAATAATTAAGAATATTCAAATATATAATAACAATCACATTCTTCAGTATCAGATTAAATTTTATTTCTTATTTGACTTTGATATTAAAGTAAAGTTCAAATTAAAATATTTATCAACTATAGTTTTTTAAAATTATGTAATACATGTTTGATAAATTGTAAATACATATTATTATTGATAATAAATCTAGTTGAAAGGGATAAAAATATATTTAACCATTGGTGTGTAAGCACATCTATACATGAATTATGTGAAAGTGATAATGAAAAACATAAACTTGTACAATCAGCAATATGTACGCCCCTGACTATACAGGATATACACTCCTGAACCTTATACACTTACCTCTCATAAACTACTATAGACATTAAGTTGTGTTTTTCGTCGCATGGTGCATACAAGTATCTTCCGACTTGATTGAGGGATGGCACATATACACAAAGTCATATGATAAAAATTTAAAAATATTAAAATAATGAAAAAATATTGTATATGTAATAATCATTATATCTAAATGAAAAATATAGTTTGGTGAGGTAACTCTATTAATAATAATCATAATGATATTGAATGATGAAGCATTTCAGAATATCGAAATAATAATAACATAATTATTATATTTCGATTATAGACTTAGTTTATAAAGAGCTCACTTTGATGCTTATAAATAATAATATTATCAATAATAATGATAATAATAATATTATATGATAATAAACTCCAATGTATTCAAAATAAAAATAACATTATTTATATGCATATTTACATTGATAAAAGTAAAAATACCATAATCATAATGATAATGATAACAAAATAAATTAAAAATTATTGAAATGATATTACATATATAGTAATTGCTTTATTTAAATTATAGCCCCAGTTAAAAAGATAACTTCTATAATAATAAAATAATAACAATAAAATATTTATCGAATAATAATAGAAATAATGTTAATAATATTATTTGAATAGTAGAGAGAGTTTGGAAATATTAATCATAAGTATTTAAAATATCATTGAATAATATCTTATTAATTTTAAGTGTCATTTACCGATGTCTTAGTTCTAATAAAAAATATTTAAAAACACTTGTGTTCTACATTCAAAAATATGTAAACAACCATAACATAATTATTATATTTTGATTATAGACTTAGTTTATAAAGAGCTCACTTTGATGCTTATAAATAATAATATTATCAATAATAATGATAATAATAATTCTATATGATAATAAACTCCAATGTATTCAAAATAAAAATAATAAATATGTAAACAACCATATGAGTCCCCATGCCTTATACTACAGTGACAGTATATCTATATATTGTTCATGCTTTTTTTGGCGCGCGCGCATGAATTTAGAAGTCAGTTGCTGCCTTGCTTGCATGTCACATAGATACATTAGCATCCATTGGGATATTTATGTCAGATGTACAGTAGTATATAATATAAAAATAATAAAATGAACAGTAAAGTCATTTAATAATAAAAAATTAATTAAATATTTAAATACATGGGTATATGAAATAACAAGTGCAATTAATGAAGATATTCGAATCATAGGGTTGTTTATAATACGGGTTGTTCATAACAATAATTTTCCATCAATATCAATGTTTAAATAATAGGGGTTGTTCATAATAATAAGGGTTGTTTATGAAATAATGTTCGTATATACGAATACAGAGCCTGATTCGAACACTACCACTACAAACATGGCCGCCCTACACTAACACATACTTGCATCACACACATTTTCTATTTAAACTTTTGCTGCCGCTGGAGCGCTATAACATTTCAAACTACAGCACCCGTATTCAGAGGATGTTCTCATTAGGGCGTTTTTTTCCGATGGTGGCGTTTGTGAAGCTTTTCTATGTGAAATCTATGTAAAAAAAATTTTGTCAAGCGCCATCAGCGGAAAAAAAAGCCCTAATGAGAACAATTTTGCCCCGTGAATACGGGTGCAGAACATGGCTGCATTACACTCACACATACTTGACTCTCTCTCTCTCTTTCTCAGTAATCTGCCCTCGGGCATTTACACTTTTAGGTTTATCGCAAGCGTCTTTTTGCGTATTTTAAGTTGTAATAATAATTATTACTGGTGAAGTTACGCGAATCGTTAATTTAAAGGATTAAAAGTGTCGGATCAAAGCATCGTGGAAATTTTGAGGTTATTATTCATCTGGCTACACTGCCACCTGGATATTCAACCATGGATGTTAGATTGCAGCTTCGACCACTGGCGGCGCGACCTTACAATCATCATTATCTACATCTCATATGAGCCACGTGCCCATCAACATCGCTTTTCACAAACACATATAAACATTCTCACCCACACAAACAAAAATAGCCAATTATTCAGCATAGTTGAAGTAAAAACAACTCTCAAATACACGCTCTCTCTATGGACTCGCTTCAAATTACCTTAACTATGCTGTCTCAATGATTCACATTCACAATATACTATAACAAAGTCATTTATTCTCAGTCTTGCACACAAAACAATTATTCAATAATTCAATTACTCAGAAATCACCTGTCATGCAGCATAGTTGAGGTAATAGTAATACTCTAATCACACTCTCTAAACTGGACTCTCTTTAATTTACCTCAACTATGTTGCCTCAGTCATTCATCTATACTCAATACACTCTTAAAAAATTCACTCTTATATCATATACATACGTCAATCATATCGACAGTGAACAGTCGTACGATCGCAGTAGGAGAAGCAAAATATCAAACAATCACTCTCTCTCTCTCTTTATCACGCTCTCTAGTTATCTTGCTGATATTTAGCTGCATCTTACGGTCATCCATTAGTCGATTAAACGATTCATACTTAAATTCACACAAACATATACTCATCCTCATCATTACAACACACTTCAAGTATTGAAACATCAAAATAATAATATATTGGCAACATGAAAATAAAAATTCTGTAATAACTTTAATAGAACAACAACATATATGTAAATCTTGATAATCAACTTTATATATATACTCAGCATTATACTCACACTCACAAATATAGCTCTAGAAAAATACCATAAACTTCTCAATTGTCACCATTCCAAAAATTTGTTTAAAATTTAGACAATAAAATTTACTTTATCAATCAATCAATCAATCTCTCGACACACACACACTCACTCACATCCTCCATTCAAACTACCCGGGAAAAAATTAGACGATCACGAGTGATCGCCAACGATCGTCAGCGGTCGTTGAAGATGTCATATTTGTCCACATCTTTGTCGATCGCCGTCGATCGCTGTCGATCGTTGTTGATCGCTATCGATGTACAACAATTTACAGAAAAATAGACAAACATGATTCTACGGCTATAATTTAAATAAAAAAAAAAAAATATTCCTGAGTATATTATAATAATGATAAATTCTCCAGCATAAGCTAATAATTATTATAATTTGTCTATTTTTCTGTAAATTGTTGTAGATCGATAGCGATCGACAGCGATCGACAAAGATGTGGACAAATATGACATCTTCAACGATCGTTGGCGATCGTCTAATTTTTTCCAGGGTACTGCTGGCACTTCTGCTTGCAGTCTGTTTGCACCTATGCGCACACACACATCACGAAATATTATGTAAAAAAAATAATATTATTATTTTATATATATATATATATATATATGGGGCATTCTTAGTCAAATCACGGGGTCATCTGACTGACCCCCTATGAGTTTGATAATATAAGCTATTTTTGGTTGATTTCAGGCTGAAATTAAGCCTCTAATTTTTTTAGATTTTTTCATTAATTTTTCTAGACTCAGAATATAACATATAAATATTTTTTTTTTATTTTTGAAATTTTTATTTTCAGCAAAAAAAGTTTCTAAAAATGCCGAAACAGAAAATTTACCAAGGGAAAATCTAGTGTTATTTTATTTTAACTTGAACTTATATATTAGAAACTTATATTTATTTTGGAAAAAAAAATTTTTTTCTGGAAACAAAAAATTTTTGATAAAATCAACCAAAAATAGCTCATATTATCAAAATCGTAGGGGGTTAGGCAGATGACCCCGTGATTTGACTAAGAATGACCCATACATACACCGTGTTTGATAATCATAGGATATGCGGCAGTGTACTTGCAGGAAAAAAGACGCTGATTACGGGAAAAATGCGGAAAAAATTCAAAAGTCAATATTTTGGGTGGTAGGGGGGTGGTTTTCACAGGTTTTTTTGTTTAAAATTTTTTTATTCATAAAATTTAGTTTAAATTACCCTCCTGATTAAGAAATATATATTTAAAAATTTTTAGGATGAACTCTTGAGGGGCTGGAGTGGGTGGTTTTTGTTAATTTTGGGTTTAAATTTTTTTGTACTATTTAATACAATTTCAATGAACTCCTGGACTACAAAAAAAATATAAAAAAATTTTCAGGACGCAGATTTAAGGGGGTGAAGTGGGTGGTTTTGGTTGATTTTCTGTTATTTTTTTTTTTTTTTAAATTATCAACGAGCGATAAATGTCCTGGTTAAAGTACCGGTGAATGACCTTAACATAGTACCGTAAAATGTACTGGACAGTGTACTGACAAATGACCTGGACAAAGTATTGAAAAACGACCGTGTTAAAGTACCAGAAAATGTCTTGGGTAGAGTAGAGGAAAAATGACCTAGACTAATAACGGAAAGATGTCCCTGTCAAAGTACCAGTGAATGACCTTGACGAAGTACCGGTAAATGTCCTGCTCAAAGTACCGGTAAATGTCCTGATCAAAGCACGGGATAAAAAACCAGAAACTTAAAAAAAATAACGAAGATCCCCCGCCGGGAACCGAACCTGGGTCTTTTGCTTTCCGGGCAAACGCCTTGACCACTAGACCACAGGGCTTCTTATTTTTTCTAAGTTTCATCAAGTTAACTCCGACGTCCTTCTATGCGTCAATTCATTTTTTGAAAAAAACCAGAAACTTAGAAAAAATAACGAAGTTCCCCCGCCGGGAATCGAACCCGGGTCTTTTGCTTTCCGGGCAAACGCCTTGACCACTAGACCACAGGGCTTCTTATTTTTTCTAAGTTTCATCAAGTTAACTCCGACGTCCTTCTATGCGTCAATTCATTTTTTCACAAAGTACGGGAAAATGTCCCGATCAAAGTACCGGTAAATGACCTTGACGAAGTACCGGTAAATGACCTGCTCAAAGTACCTGAAAATGTCTTGGGCAAAGTACGGGAAAATGTCCCGATCAAGGTACCGGTAAATGACCTGCTCAAAGTACCGGAAAATGTCTTGGGCAAAGTACCAGTAAATGTCCTGGTCAAAGTATTGGTAAAGAACCTTGACGAAGTACCGGTAAATGACCTGCTCAAAGTACCGGTAAAAGACTATGCTTTTTTATAGGTGTATTTTAAGGTTGTAAGTGACCATAGCTAGCGACTTAATATTTTTTTTATAGGTGTATTTTATCGTTGCAAAAATTACTACTCTTTTACTTTGTCCAACTAAACCTTCTTAAAGAATCAGGTAATTTTGGAAAAAGAAAAAGGGTTAACTGACCACGACTGACTATAGCTATTGACGTGATATTTTTTTATGGGTTTATTTTATCGTTAGAAAAATTACTACAATTTTACTTTGTGCAACTAAACGTTTCCAATGACTTAGGAATTTCTTGAAAATTAAAAAGGGTTGACTGACCACGAGTGGGCATAGTTAGCGACTTGATATTTTTTTTATGGGTTTATTTTATCATTAGAAATATTACTACGGTTTTACTTTGTCCAACTAAACCTTTTTAAAGACTCAGGAATTTCTTGAAAATGAAAAAAGGTTGACTGACCACGAGTGACCATAGCTAGCGACTTGATAGTCTTTTTATAGATGTATTTTATCATAAGAAATATTACCACGCTTTTAATTTGTCCAACTAAACCTTTCCAATGACTTAGGAATTTCTTGAAAATTGAAAAAGGTGAACTGACCACGAGTGGGCATAGCTAGCGACTTGATATTTTTTTTATAGGTGTATTTTAGCGTTAGAAATATTATCACGCTTTTATTTTGTTGGAGATACAAAGTCTGATGACACGTCCCTGACTAAATATATTTACAACTGCTACACTACCGGACACAAATCTTAACTTACACGATGACACTAAAACAAACACACACAACCATACACTACACACACACACTATATGCACCTCTATATAATATATTCATTCCAGTTCCGGCCGCCGTGCACTTTACACTCTTGCCTCGCATTATATATTCTCTGACTGCTAATTAAATAAACGTAGCCAATAATATTAAATTGTACTTGTTATTATTTATGATCTACCCTCACATGACCAACATATTTTATCCAACTAAACCTTTCTGGTGACTTGGGGAATTCTTGAAAATGAATAAGTGTTAACTGGCCACGACTGACCATAGCTATTGACTTGATATTTTTTTTATGAGTTTATTTTATCGTTAGAAATATTATCACGCTTTTACTTTGTCCAACTAAACCTTTCCAATGACTTGGGAATTTCTTGAAAATAAAAACGGTTGACTGACCACGATCGACCATAGCATTAATGTATGTATATATATATATATATATATATTTATATATCGTTCTATTTTTATTTATTTATAATTGAATTTTTTCGAATAAATGGTTAAAATTTATTTTTCATTCTTCAGAATTTACTGGCATAAAAAACATCTCGTTGCCTGATTTACAAACTCTTAAATTTTTATTCAAATAATTTATGTACACTAATCTTGTTGTCGGAGTAAATGATGCCTTTGTTGTTTTTATAATACGATTGAGTGTTTTAAAATCCATCAATTCTACCTATTCTACTTTTATAGAAGCTTTGGATTTTGGATTTCCGTTGGAAACAAAGAGAGTGAACAATCTGGAAAAAATCAAGAATTAAATTATGAAAATAATCATTTACATTTTCAGAAATATTAAAAAATTAATAATTTCAGTATAATAAAATTTTCATCGACCATGAAAATGGTGAATAATGAAGTAGATACAGCACCCCGTAAATGCCGATCGACTAAATGTTTTTTTCAATAGCAATCGATTCCATTTGTTCATTATGTCTTACAGTTTCTTGTAATTGATTTTTCCTTGATTTTACTGCATTAATTGCTTTGACATTCTGTTATAGCTGAATATTGGAATTGTAGTAATCATCATACTAGTTATTTGATTTGAATTTGATCTTTTTATTGATTATATCATATACATAGCATTACAACACCGTTGACAACACTGTTATAGCTGAAAGTATTGGAATTAATAGTAGTAATGCACCACCACTCATACTTCTAGCAACTGGTACCACTCTTGGCATCAAGACAGCAAATTGGTTCAATCCCATTCTGCTTCTAAATGGTGCTAAGTGAAGTCTTTTTTCCATAGCAATCGTTTCGATTTGTTTTATTATGTCTTACAGTTTCTTGTAATTGATTTTTACTTGATTTTACTGCATTAATTGCCTTAACAACACCTGATGCTCCACCAACTAGTCCACCTAATGCTGTTATGGCTGAAACTATTGGAATTAATAGTGGTAATGCATCACCACTTATACTTTTAGCAACTGGTACCACTCTTGGCATCAAGACAGCAGATTTACCACCAACATTTTTAATAGCTCCTCTTGCTCCTTTTAATGCTGATTTAATTGCTATTGATGGAATATTGGATCCCTTACTTGCTTCTTCAGCAGCTTGTACGATTTTTATGAATTATACTCTTTTCTTCATGTTTTTTCTTTAATTTGATTTCTTTCTTTCTTTCTTGATTTCTTTCTTTAATTTTTCTTGCTCTTTTTGCTTTTTTTCTTCCCACCAGAATTATTTTTATTTTTAATAAGTTTTCTAATATTTTTTAATTTTCCACCAGTTGTTTTTCGTTTTTTAACAAATTTTTTTTTACTTACACAACTCGTACGAAATTTCTATTCAATTTCCATTGTTCCAATTCCAAGTGCAGCTGCAGCTCTTTCGCCTCGACCTGAATCCTTAGCAAAAATTCGTTCAGAAATGCTGAAATATTATATGAAAATAATCATATGAATTTTGCCCATAAAAAATATGAAATAACACAAGGACTACTGGAATTATCATCCATGAAATCTTCAGAAAAAACAAAAGTCATTCAGGTTGATGAAAAAAATTATGCTCAAATTCCTCTCAACACAATTGCACATATTAAAATATAATTCTAAAAATCCAGTGAAAAATTCAGCATTACAAAAGTATATTACATTTATATTACCTCACATGAACAGTTTACAACATCATGGTTCTGGTTTACTGCCAAAAAAGATGATAATTCAAAGTAAAAATCAATTGAAAGTTGATTATGTTTATTGGGATGATCGAAACGAGCTTGTTGATCGTTTGAGATTGCTTGTTGTTTTACGAATAGCTGGCCATCCTAGTCACGATAATGAAAACATTTCAATCATTGAAGAACTAAGCGAAGCCAACATTATACATTAATATTGCTGAAAATTCAGTTATCAGACTACTATCAATGGAACATGACTGAATTTGAAAGAGACATAGTACGAGAGCTTCATGCACCAGCTCGTCGAAATTTTTCAAGACGTAGAGTTGATATTCAAGATAAAGATGAAATTTGTCAAGCTGATCTTGTCAAGACGATTGAACACTCATCTGTAGATTCCACATATGAATATATTTCGACTGTCATTGATATTTTTTCAAAGTTCAGCTGGGCTTTTGAACTTGAAAGAAAGACTGGAAAAGAAGTTCTAGAAACAGAATCTTACAATTCCATTTATCAATCGATGTTAAAAAAATAAAATGTTCATATTTATTTAACTTTTACCCATCTGAGAGCATGAATAGTTGAAAGATTTAATAGAACAATTGAAACTAAATTGTCCTTTGAATTGAGTTAACAAGGTTCTTATGAGTGGGTGAAAATATTACCAAAATTAATTGAGCAGTATAATAATACGAGACTTCGCACAATTAAAATAGCACCAGCAAAAGTTGTAAAAATTTTGAAGCAAACTGTATTCAGAAATTTTATTTAATGTTATCAGAAAATTGAATTTAAATTAAATATTCATGTTATAATAGCAATAATTATAATAGTATGGCAACTGGTAATAGTAACAATTACTCCAGCTTTGATCTGCTTATTTCTACATACTCGAATAATAATTATCTCACATACATTACCCTTGATGACATTGCTCGTGCAATTCTAAAAGTAAAAAATAGTAACTCATCTGGCCTTGATAATTTGTCTGGTGCTGTTATTAAGATCTGCCCTGATGCTCTTATTCTACCACTACACTATATTTTCAACAAGTCATTGTCTACTGGTATCTATTCATCTATCTGGAAACAGTCTCTGGTTAAACCTCTGTACAAAAAAGGTAATCCTCTACTCGCCTCTAACTACAGACAAATATCACTTCTTCCTGTATATTTCAAACTATTTGAAAAAATACTCTACAAGGTTATCATGTCTTATTTTTCATTTTTTTTATCTCGTTATCAACATGTCTTCACACCTATGCGAAGTACATGCACTAACTTTGTAGAGTTTACACAATTTGTCTCTAGTCATTCAAACAATAACGTATGAGTTGATGTGATATATACCGATATGACTAAGGCATTTGATCGGATTGACTGGTTAACACTTGTATCTAAATTATTATCGATTAATCTACCTTACTCACTCATTAACTAGATCTGGTCATATCTTGTCGATCGCCTTTGTTATGTGTTCATCAATGGCACTCTTTCAACACCCTACTCACCAACATCTGGGGTCCCCCAAGGAACCAATCTGGGTCCCCTACTCTTCAACATTTATATCAATGACTTTTCTGAACGTCTTTTCTGTTTTTCACTACTATACGCAGACGATGTTGAGTTATTTTTGCCCATTAAATCTGCTCACGACTGCCAATATTTGTACAATGGTGCACGTTCAACAGTCTTGAAGTTAATATTGCTAAATCTCTGTTTATTACTTGCGTACTAATAAACAACTAGCATCATTTAACAAAGTTCAGAGAAGGTTCATGAAGTACTTACTGATAATGATACCTTAATCCGACTTGCAGACATGTCTAAAATTTTGGTTCACCGTGACACACTCATAATCATTTTATTTATTGAACTTCTAACAGGTGTAGTTGACTGTCCTGACTTCTTATCTGATGTTAGGATCAGGATTCTATCTACTAAATTACGTAGTGTGTCACCGTTCTACACCGCATCCGGATCATGTGTATCATCATGTCAACCTCCGCTAACCAATATGATAAACACAGCTAATAACATATGCAGACACATTCAGTAAATTAATGTCGTTCGAATCAATTTCCCCCAAATTTATTCTTGATTGTGTCAAAGCATCTCGAAAGGATTCTAAATATTAACTATTATTTATTAACTATTAATTTTAATGGCATTACTTCCAATTTAAGCATTGTTTAGTAATTATTAATTATTCATTCATGCATTATATGAATATTTTTAATTTAAGCATTGATTATTAATTGTCATTTATGTATTATATATATTAGTTTATTTTTATCTTTTGTGTTACTTCATTGTAAAATAATATTTCCAATTTTATTACTGCTAAATTGTAGAATCTTGCTACGATTTTACTCTGTATTCCTTTTATGGCTGTAAAGCCGCTGGGTACATTAAAAAATTAAATAAATAAATAAATGTTAGAATTAGCATATATGAACATGTTTTTGAGAATAATTATAAACCCAATTGAACAACTGAAATATTTAAAATTATGAAAATAAATAACACATCTCCAGTAATATATAAACTTGAAGATTATCAACAGGAACCAATTGAAGGATGTTCTTATCAACCTGAATTACAAGAAGTAAAACATCCCGACGTTCATTTAATTTGAAAAATAATTTAAAGAAAAGGAAACGAAATATATTCTGAAATATCTAGGATTTGATAATTCAAACAACCAGTGAGTGGATCAGTCAGCTTTGTAATAAATGAATAAATAACTAATTCAATAAATAAATTTTTGTTTTCATCTTATGTCAATTCTTAATCTTCAACAATATAACACAATTGCCAACTGCAATAATCGTCTTCGAGACTTGGTTTTTACTAACTCTTCCATCTTATCTGTTGACTCATGTGATCCACTTGTTTCTCCTGATAGCTATCATCCATTTTTATAATTTTCAATATTTCAGGTGTCCAATTGAGCTTATAATTTTTCTGAAAGACATGTTTATATTTGCTTATTCTAACATGATCATTTAATTTAAGTTTATTTTTCTGATAATATTGATTTAAATTTTTAGATACAGTTTGCTTTAAAATTTTTATATTGTCACCAACTTTTAATTGTTAATTGTTTTTTACTTTTAATTATCATCTTTTTCGGCAGTAAACCAGAACCATGATGTTGTAAACTCTTCATGTGAGGCAATATAAATGTAATATACTTTTGTAATGCTGAATTTTTCACTGGATCTTAAATAAGCAATTGTGTTGAGAAGAACTTGAGCATAATTTTTTTCATCAACCTGAGTGACTTTTGTTTTTTCTGAAGATTTCATGGATGATAATTCCAGTAGTCCTTGTGTTATATATATATATATTCTAATTTTATATTCTGCACTGCTTTTTTTTTTTACCTCATAATCTTTATCCCATTGTAAAGTATCTATTTTTTTTAAATATCGAGTTGTTAAATCATTTTTAAGACCTGTTTCATTTGCCTCTTGCTCTATCAGTTGTAGATCAATAGTATCATGGAAAGCCTTTGCTTCCTCATCAGAACTGAGATTTTGTTCTGTGTTTATATTTCCAGAATTACTTGAATGCGTTCTATCAGAAATGATACTGTCTTCTTCTCTGTCAGAATCATATGTGTTGTCTTTACTAATTTTGCTTTTGTTATTATTTATTGTTGGTGTTATTTTAGCAGCTATATTTTCAAGTGGTCCGATGACTGGTTTTAAGTCCTCTTTAGCAGTTTCAGATATGCTTTCTTTCCCGAATTTTAATAATTAATGTTTCTTCTTTATTACATCTCTAACTTTTTCTATTTCTTCAATGAATTTTGCTTCTTTTGCCAGTGCTCCCTTCTTGAGAGGCATGTTGATTCAACAGGATATAAACATGAACTAATATATTTTTAACAAATTGTATCGTTATTTATATTCATGAAACAATCAAAATTTTTTCTGTATCATCATTTTTATCATTTATATTCCGATCTTTATCAATAAATAAGAAACAATATTTCTCTTCCCAACACTTGATACATATCCGAAGAAAGCTATTATACTCTATTCCAATATTTGCATGATCCTGCCAAATATGCTTGAGTTTTAGCTGATCACAATGGAACACAACCAAGAAATTAATATTATCTCGAATTAAATGCTTTGGATTTCGAGCATACGATTGACACAAATAAAACGAATTAACATTACAATGTCCCATTAAAAAATAATCCCTTATTGGCTGTTGATTTTCAGTTGCAAAATCATCAAATAGGAATAATGAGTTCGGTTTTGTTCCTTCAACAGGAATTACTGAATTATTGAAGGCTGGTAAAACAGATGAGTCAGATCTAAAAGTAAATATAATTCAAGTCAATAGTTTGCGTATAGAATGTAATATAACAACTGGGGCTTATTGTAACAATCAAAAAATACTTAGAATAGACAGTTCTTTCCCTGCTGTACCACCTGGTTATAAGATAATAGAAGTACCAACTTCTCCTCCTCCTATTCATTTACCAGTTACTGTGAAGTCGATAGATTACATACAACTGAAAATTGTTGATCAAGCAGGTCGAGCTGTTAATTTTCGTGGTGTAACAATTACAATCACCCTACATGTTGAATCATAGTGATGGAGATTAAGTTTAATTCTTGCACGATAAAGAGAAAATTTTTATATAAAATCAACAAATTGTGGACATTACCAACCAGTCTTGATCGAGCAGTAAAGAGATTAACAACTTAGAATATAACATACCTAATAAAACTGGGGTTGAAGTAAAAAATTCTGGACTTGGAACTTTAATTGGGTAAATATAACTTGTCCCAATTGTTTTGCACGTCAAAATGGGTGATCAAAATATACTCGATATTAACGCACCAGTTCATTTCAACAATGATATATCCAGTTATGAGCTGCATTCACATCAAATATTTGGATCATCAAGCCTTGAGAATAGTGATGAAAGTTGAATATCAATACAAAATCAACTGATTTTCATTGATTATGATTTGTTTACTTTACCATGTAAAAGTTACATTCATATAAGCAGTAATTTAAGTAGAAAAGAAAATAATGATGTACCGATTTCACTGGTTAATAACGCAATGGGTTTTTTATTTGAAGAAATGCGTTACGAACTAAATGGATTTCAGTTGATTAATCTAGAAATGTTGGGATAACAACAACAATAGAAAATCATTTGTCAACTTATTCGAGAGAAACTACTGAAAATGCTGGATGGTTAAACGGACTAGATCAGATGATTTGAACAGATGAAAATGATTATTTCAATTTATGAATACCATTGAAAATGTTTTTAGAAAATTTTAATTTCCTATTGCTTTCGCTTTCCTTCTGGACCCCCCCCCCCCCCAACAATGGTAGACGACCCCCTTCCGAAAATTTTCTAACTCCCTTAATTAATTTAAATGCGATAAATATGGGAAATATCGGTAAATATAAAAAAATATGGTAAATATCAGTAGATATAAAGGAAAACATAGAAAATTATAGAAAAATATCAAGGAAAAATCACTAAATATGTAAAATATCCGGAAAATATCAGTAGATATAAAGGAAAATAGAGAAATATATTTTAAGGAAAAATTACTGAATATGAAGAAAAATACGATAAATATGGAGAATATCAGTAAATATAAAGGAAAATATAGAATAATATGAGAAAATATTAAGGAAAAATCATTGAATATAAAGAAAAATACGATAAATACGATAAATATAAAAAAAATCAGTAAATATGAAGGAAAAATCACTGAGAATAAAAAAAATTACGATAATCATGGGAAAATATCAGTAAATATGAAGAAAAATATAGGAAAATATCAGAGAAAAATCACTGAATATAAAGAAAAATACGATAAATATGGGAACATGGGACCATGTTTTTCTTCCCCCCCCCCTCCCCCGAAAACTTTCCAAGTCTTTTAATTAATGTAAACACGATGAATATGGGAAAATATCGGAGAAATATCAGTCAACATAAAGGAAAGAATAGCAAAATATCATGGAAAATTCACTGAATATAAAGAAAAATACGATAAATATGAGGACATATCAATAGTTTTACCCCCCCCCCCTCCTAATATTCTAAAGAAAATCTAATATATATAGTATTAAGATAATAATAATAAGATGTCAAATTAATATCGAATATGTTAACATAATACCATAATAACCTTATGTTTTTGGCCTAAGATCATGAAGCCATTTTTAAACTAAAATAAATGTATTTATATAAATAATTTTTTAGTCAAAAAACATAAGGACATTATTTAAAAAGCCAACAACATGAGAGAATTTCTTTAGGTCAAAAACATAAAAAAAGTCATTTTTAAAGGCCATTCTTAAGAGGCCAAAAACATAAGGCCATTTTTTGAGGCCATTTTTTTGATGTACGAGGTTCAGATCGTCTTTTTTTTTAACTATATTTCACCATGTTGCCATGGTGTTTACGGCAAGCTGAAATAACAGATGAACTTCTCGGCTCCAACCATGACCTTTTTTTTAAACAATCACCTGGAAGCAGTAGTCAGAATAACGAGATACCGCCAAAATTTAGTAGCATCAGAAGCTCTTCGAAACTATTTACAATTTTTTCATTTCTGTTTCGCTGACCAGGTTGCAGTCCTCCGTCTCTACCAATCTACCTTTTCCCTGACCGTCCTCTGGCCTACAATTTCTATAGGTACTAATGTTATTTTTTTATGAAAAACAAAAAACAGATAGCTCTATTGTTTCCGAATAATTTATTTTCTTACAATTTTTTGCCAACTCTTACGGGAAATATATCAGGATAGACAGAAAATAAAGAAAAAAAACTATTAAGTTGATATTTAAAATTTTTAGAAGCGTCACTTTGTTCTTGTGAATTACTTACCATAATATTAAATCGATGTGCGGAGTAGAAGTATGTTTATGATAGCCTGAGCACAGGTCCAGTCTATATTAGGCTAGACCTATCATATCCTTAATAGAGATGGACTAATCATATTCCGATCAGGCTAATTCTATTGAGCATGTTATAGGGCTGGCTTGACACTATTGTGACCAGGCAGTTTGTAGATTGAAGGGAAACAAACTTAATACTTTTATCTTGATCCATTCTAGATCAAGCCAGTCCTATAACATCCTTCATAACGATAGTATGATTTGATTCGGGTAAGGATTTGAATTTAGTGAGAATTTCAAATTTATTCATTTGTTAATTTTCAAGCGGATCAAAACTAGTTTAGAACGTAGTAAAACAGGTATTTAATATTATTGAAACTAAAAATAGTACGAAGAATTCAAGAACTTAATAAATCATCAGTTAGGGATGGGAAAACGATTGTCGATATTTATTTACAGGGTGAATCAGCTCAGGTAGCATGGCTTTACGTTGGTTATAACAGATGTTTGGTTATCCATTTAAAACTTGACGACACTCTTTTGTAAAATTACTAGATATAATAATATAAACAATAATAATAATAAAAAATAATTACATTAATAATGAATAATTAAAAAAAAAAATTATTTTAATTTAATTAACAATTGAATTAATTAAAAATAATAAATAAATGTCCTGCAAAAAGTCCCAAAAAATGTCCCGCAAAATGTCCCGTAAAATGTCTTGGAAAAAAGAAATATTATTTATTTTTTTTTTCTATGGGAGATTAGATATACGCGTAATTGTGTTGTGACAGCTGTTATGTTGGTAAAGAATCATTTTACAATCAATAATTTTTCTGATAAATTATAAACAACACTTATACATAGAAAAAAGGTATAGGTATTGTTCATAAAGTGTTATTATTATTATACTATTTAGTTATGGCAAAATTAAAAAATAAAATGAAATATGAAATACATATGCTTTATGTTTGACTGGTGTTGGTATTGATTGCCTAAAAAATAATCATACAAATATTATAATGAAATTATTGCCACACGTTGTGAACTTAAACAAAAAGAATTTATAATAGCAAGAACTGGTCTATATAACATTGAAGTGTAGGGATGGTACAAATGTACAAATTAATACATCATTAGTTGCATTATCAAAATTTGATGTTTATTGTACTGAGAATGCCATTTGCTGGTAGAGTTGTTTTGATAAAATAGATACATTTACAAGTGATGAGTTGGAGGTGATGCTGATGAATCATTAATTAAAAGTACAAAAGTATTAGCAACATGTCATTCATTAGTTCAACTTGAAGATGGTGTTGTTCATGATTTATTGAAAAAGTCAACATTGAAAGCTGTCAAATAGAATAATACTGTTGTACCATGAAAAAGAAAAGTACGTGTATTCAAAATTTTTGATAGATATCATTTTCTCAAAAAGAAATTTCATCAACTACCTATCATAATTCATAGTTTTTTTATTTTTAAATTTTAGCTTGTTTTAATTTACAAAGAATCAAGTGTTAATTTTGCAACTGTAAAAATATTAAATCGGATACAAATTAAAATATTTTATTTTAAATTAAATGTACCATGAATTCAGCAAAATATTATTTATTATTTGGTCTAAATAATTCTTTTTAAAAAAAAATAAATTCATGAATATATTACATATTTATTATTTGGTTCACACGAGCCCATTGGCGCGCTACGCGCGCCTGTATCAATGATTTCTAAAATGTTTATTGTTTATTATTGTTATAAACAAATGCATCAGAAGAAATTTACAAAAAAATATATTTTACTTCTTCATAATGTCCTTTATTTAATGTAATTTTAAGAAATACTGTGCAACAAATATTTATTGTAAAACAAATTGTTTAAACTTTTAAAAAATTTCAACTTTTTAATTTTCCACTGATCTTTTTTAATTTCAATATTTTTTTTTAGAATAAATATTTGTTGCACAGTATTTCTAGAAAATACGATGAATAACGGACATTATGAAGAAACAAAATATCATATTCTTTTGGAATTCTACTGATGCCTTCTTTTATAACAATAATAAACCATCGGTAACTTATACGGACTTGTGATCGACTGCACGACACTTCAGATGTTATTATTGCTATAAAAAAAGGCATCAGTAGAATTTAAAAAAAAATTATATATTTTGCTTCTTAAAGATGTCCGTTATTTAATGGATTTTTTAGAAATACTGTGCAACAAATATTTATTGTAATAAAAATAGTTTAAACTTTCAAAAAATTTCAACTTTATAATTTTCCACTGGTCTTTTTATTTTCAATATTCTTTTTTTACAATAAATATTTGTTGCACAGTATTTCTAAAAAATCCGATCAATAAGGGACATTATAAAAAAGTAAAATATACTTTTTTGTGGATTTCTACTGATGCATTTGTTTATAACAATAATAAACATTTTATGTCCCGCGCGGTCTATCAAGCGCTCGTATATGTTACCGATTTAATCCTTTGAAGATCATTTTTTGTTTATTCGATTTATTTCGTTAGCAACAAAAACACAAACTAAGTTTCACTCACTTTTTTTTTTTTTTTTTTTTTGTTCCTAACGAAATAAATAAAAAAATAATAGAAAAAGACAATGATCAATCAAATGTCTGGAAGATCGATGACAACTGTCCTTTTTATATAAGGATTATTACAATAAGTACCACAGATCCAAGGTAAAACAATAAATCAAAGTTGTTAATGAAAGTGGTGGTTCAGCATTCAGTGGACCCTATCCAGTTGATTTTTTGATTAAACATTTGAAACAATTCAGCTTTTTAACTGGTGAGTAATGAATTTTGTATTTGATATAATAATTAATGATAAAAAATAATAGTTGAATTAATTTACCAAGGATTCCGAAGTCCATTTACAAATTTTTTCATGCACACGTTAAACTCATTGCAAGTGAGCATTAGGGATGTGAAAATGACGGTCACAATTTTTTTGTCATGTCATAGAAAAAATGACCGTCATGTGACAATTCTGTGACGTCATTTTTTTTTTTTGTCACAAAATATTGTCATGTTTTTTTTTTTGTCACAAAGTTGTCATTTGACGATCATATAGATGAAAAATGACTGTCACATTTTTTTTTTGTCATTTTTTTTTGTCATATCTTACTAAAAACTTCAGCAGTCATAGGTCCACAAATAAATAATAAAAGGCCATCTAAAAGATGAGCCTAATAATGAATAGGGCAAAGAGCCATTTTCTTGCGTGCTAGCAAACATTTTTTAATTTTCTCAAAATTAGCTTCAGTAAAGAGTGATTCACTGGAGGTGTCTTGTGCTTTTTGGACATGGTCTTGAATTTCAGCAAATGCAACTGGTACTTTACTGATATTTATATCGTTACTTTCAAGTTGAATAGTCCAGCATGTTACTGGTTCTAAAATATTATAAATTATTTTTATTTTTTCCCAGAATTTATCATCAACAAGTAAAATTTTCGTGTTACCATTGATTTTTTTATCCAACTTTTCATCAATTGCAAGTTGTTTGAGACATTGTTTGTTCAACAAAAAATTTTCTAAGCAAATGACAGTAGATCCAAAACGAATTGCCCCTGGGTTCTGTAAAGTTTTTTGTGAACCATCTGGTCTTTTTTTTTGTAATTCAACTAATGTTGCTGTCAAAAGAATAGTGTGTTTTATTTCTCCAACAATTTTTTTTACAGAATCAATAACTAATTTTGCTGCTGGAATTTTTCCACCAATATCCTTTATGAAAAGATTCAGAATATGTTAAATACAACCAAATGTTTCAATATAAAATTTTTTGTATTTTACATCAATTTTTTTCCAAGCAGCCTTCATTGCTGAAGCATTATCTGTGCACACACCAATAATTTTTGATGGTCCAACTTCGTCAATGACTTCACTCATAACAGAAAAAATATACTCAGCAGTTTCAGATTGTGTACCAGTCTTAATACTTTTAAAAAAAATTGGTTTAAGTGTAGACAAAATAAAATTAACATTCCCTCTCGTCGAATATTTGACCAGCCATCACATTGCAATGTCATAGTTTTAGTATTTTTCGTCATCTCCTCGATTTCTTCTTCAACAACATTATAAACATCATTTAAATAATCTCCAGCAAGTTTAAAACGTGAAGAACATTCAAAGTCAGTTCGTAATAACTTAAAAAACATTTGCCAATGACGATTTTTAACCAATTGAAAAGGTGAACCAGATGAAATTATAGCCAAAGCCAATAAAACAAACACTTATGAATAAATAAATAATCGAATTCGAAAAACTAAATTAATTTTGAAAAAATGATGATTTAAATGAATAAATCAATAACGACGTAAACTTACTTAAAATTGCCTCAATAACTAAAACAAGAATTGCAGTGGTGTTGGTCTCTTTTCTTCCAGATAATGTCATGGTCAACAGTCTTTCCTTGCCAATCGATGACTTCAATAACCTTCTAATCACTTCTTTAGGTTTTTTTAGCCACTTTTTTCAATATGAAGGAGTACCACATTATCCACTTGTAAACCTTGAGATGCGAATATATTAATGTTGACAGCATGATCGAAAACTCGTCTTTGTCCTGGATCATCCTGTTGCACTACTTTTTCATCAACTTCTTGGTTTACTTCTTCTGGTCTTTTCTGTTGTTCTTGTTCTATTCCTTCTTTATGTTCCAGTCTTTCTTGTTGTTATTTTTCATGTATCTTTCCATCTCCTACTTCGTCTTCTTCTTGATGTTCTGGTCTTTCGTGTTGTTGATCTATATCTCATACTTCATTTTCTTCGTACCTAGTTATTTCATCGTTTCTATTAATTTCTAATCCATTTAACCACTCTGCACTTTCGATAAATTATAATTCATTCGTTATCTTGGATTTTTTTTTTTTTTTTTTTTAATTGATGATTTAAATAAAAATAGTGTTCTTACCATTTTTGGCCATTATCCTCGCATGATAGAATTTTTTTTCATATTTAATCATCAATTTGCCATCAACAGTTTCTTTGTTTATTCTTGAAGATTTCAGAACAGTTGCTGATTTTGAATCATTCCAAAATATTTTTAAAAAAACATTGCAAATTAAACCTTAATCATTATTTTTAAATTATGATAATACTCATTTATTATTATTTATTTGATAAATATTTTATTCAATTTATTTAAATAATATTAGTTAATTATAATTAAATTATTCAAATGATTGTTATTATTATTATTATTTCAATATTTTACCCGCACGGTAGTAATTAAGGTCAATAATGAATTTTAACAGTACTTTTTATGAAGTTGATCAGATTCGACGTTGCGGCGTTTTCGACTTTCACATACTGAGCAGTACTTATTGCGTATACCGATAAAAAGTACTTTTTTGGTATGAGCGCCTACAATAATTGCCATTCCAGACAAAGCATCGTATCTTCCTCTTCTGTATGATCTTTTTGACCATGATCCGTCGATTTCCGCGGTTAAGCATGGAATACCTTCAGCAGTAACACTTTTCGTTTTTCTTGCCCATTCAATTTCTTCAGCAATGGCTGCTTCCATGCTAGCTGCTGATGCTTTATGAATAAGATCATTGATTTGCTTCATACAAATACTTTCATAAGTTTTATGGGACATAGGTCGTACACCTATGCCTGATAAAAATTCTTGCAGTGTATTATAACCGATTCCTGATGTTACAGTTGCTAAAACAGCACTTTCATAGAGTGGAATTTTTGTATCATCAAGCGAGTCAGTCCAAGCATCATCTGTATATCCGCAATGGTTGCACTATATATAAAGTCTTGGTCGTAAGCCTTTGTCATAATATTTATATATTCGCATATCTTTAAATGCGCATGGGCACTCATTATCATGATTATCAAATTTTTGGTGCAACTCAGTCATAAAATAGTTGATGTCAATTAGTTTTCTATCTTCTATCAATACATTCTTGCATTCTTTTACAGTATTCACATCATTATCGAATTTATCAACAGTACAAAAATTAATATCGTCTGATACTGTTTTTTCTGATAAATTAAAGCTTTCTTTTACTTTTCTCGTGTTGTCGTAATCGTCAAAATCATACGGTAATGGTGAAA